>NC_057806.1:16930068-16968028 GCF_018294505.1 Triticum aestivum | reverse complement strand
GACCCCGCCCCTGCCCTCTCCACCCCCGTGCGCCCTGACCTCCCCGCCGGCCGCACCGCCCTGGCCCTCCCGTTGGCCGTGCTTCTCTGGCCGGCCCAGCCACGCCCCGGCCCTCCCGTCCCCTACACCGCCGACCCCAACTCCACAGCCGCGACACCACTCTCCTCGGTGAGCTAGCACTCCTTTGTCTTTTTTTCTTCATTTTTTGCATGATTTAGCTACTATTGGATGTATGAATGGATGGATGTTGGATGTATGAATGGATGGATGTTGGATGTTGTTAGGTTGTTAGATGGATGAATGTTCTATGTGTCTTAGATGGATGGATGAATCTCGGCAAAATGAATGGATGCATGATTTAGTTTTTATTTTCAGTTTGTGATGTTGTTAAGTAGCTATGTGAGATGTGCTTCAAATTTGGGATATGATAAGTGGTTATTTCATCATGATGATCTTGCTAAAAAAAATGATATGTCAGTGCTTAATGTGAGGTGATTACCTAAATTGGGATATGATAAGTGCTTCCAAAATTGACACTTGAGAAAATATGATTTTTTTTCATAGTTTAATGTGTCAATGCTTAATGTGAGGTGATGACCTAATTTTTTCACTCGGTGGAATTAACAGGATTTGTGGTGTTCCATCTTCGTGGAGTGATCGTCGACGTTGGAGGTGTTGGTCCACGATCGTCCGTCCTTTGATCGACTACATCCTCTACATCTGAGGGTGAGCAACAATTCCATGACCTCGTCCACTTTTTTTCCATGTCACTAGATTAAATTTTCACATCAAGTCGGTAACCTAGGTCTCCCGTCCGAAAGGGTTGCATCGATAAATATGCATTCAATTGCATATTTATCACCGCAGCTCTTTCGGATTGTCCAGCGCTTTCCACAGACAGCCCAAGGATGTGTAGATTGGGTACGTTGTTCATGCTCTACCCCGTTCCGAGACAGGATCTCGGCGGCGCCTCCCTGTTGTTCTCCGGATGCACATTCTCTCGGCATTTTGCCGAGACGTGTATTTGGAGAACAGCGGGGAGGTGCTGCCGAAATTTTGTCTCGGAATGGGGTAGAGCATGGACAACGTACTCAATCTACACATTCTCGGGTGGGATTAGGACCCATCTTTACCTATTAGATATGTAGGTGGATTAAATATCGTTTCTCGTCAACCTTGTAAAAAATAAAATATTGATGTGAGTAATTTAAATGAATCCTTAATTTTGTTGTGTGGCTTCCAATAAAGCAGAGATGGCAGATAATCAGTGGATGTATAGTGGGTTTTTCCGTCGGAATCAAGTAACAACAGAGTGGGTCGAGAAAACTGATGTGTTTTTGAAAGAGATATTCCGTAGTCCAATGAGGATGGTGCCAGAATGCCCGTGTGCCAGATGTAAGAGGCGTATTCGCAGAGATAAGAGTGAGATGACTAAGCACCTTCGCATGCATGGATTTATGCCCAACTTTAATATGCCGATAAACTTTGCCCAGCGGGACCGTGGTAGAGAGGATGTGATACGACAACGTGTCACTGGTTATGAGGACGATGGGGTTAGAGACATGCTAGATGATGTCTTTGCTGCACAGCCGACACCTCCGTCACATTCAGCGAATGAACTGGAGGAGCCGGAGGAAACCGCAAAGGCCTTCCTGGAAATCTTGGCCTCGTCAAAGAAACCTCTCTATGAGGGTGCCAAGCTGTCTGTGCTGGATGCCATCTCGCAACTGATGTCAGTCAAGGCTGAGTACGGATGTAGCCGAGGTTGCTTCGAAGCATTTCTGGGAGTATGGGCTAACAGCCTGCCTGAGGGCCATGAACTGCCGAAAACCATGTACGGTATGAAGAAAATCATGAAGGCGCTCTCGATGGACTATGAGAAAATACATGTTTGTCCAAAGAATTGCCTTTTGTTTAGGCATGAGTATGCGGATGACAAGTACTGTAGGAAGTGCGGTTCCTCTCGATATATTGAGGTGGTCGATAAGCATGGTCAGAAGCAGCAGCTAAAAATCCCTGTGAAGGTTCTTCGGTATCTTGATTTTATAAAAAGACTACAGCGCCTTTTCATCACCGAGGAGTCTGCCAAAATGATGGAGTGGCACAAGGAAGGGAAAAGGTACAATCCAAAAAAATTTGTACATCCATCAGGAGGTGAAGCATGGAAGTCATTCGATATAGAGTACCCGGAGGAAGCAGCCGAGGCTGGGAATGTCAGAATTGCTATAACAGGTGATGGGTTCAATCCATATGGTATGTCGTCTAATCCATACAGCTGTTGGCCCGTATTTGTTATTTCACTGAATCTCCCTCCCGGCGCCATAATGCAACGCAAGACCATGTTCCTGTTGCTTATAATTCCGGGGCCTGAATATCCGGGGAAGAATTTGAGTGTGTTTATGCAGCCGTTGGTGGATGATTTGCACCATTCTTGGTACTTCCCGAGGTTGACATACGACTGACATCTGCAGAAAAATTTCTTGATGAAAGTTTGGCTACAATATTGCATGCATGACTTTCCCGGTTATGCATTGTTCTGCGGATGGTGTACAAGTGGAAAGATGCCTTGCCCAGTGTGCATGCAGGCCTTGATTTTCATTTGGCTGAAGAAGGGTGGCAAGTATGTTGCATTTGACCTGCATCGACAGTTCCTCCCTCCAGACCATCCTGATAGGGAAGACAAGAAGAACTTCACAAAAGGCAAAGTTGTCCATGAAGTAAACGAGATTCGAACGTTTTCTGGTGCGCATGTGCTTGCTCAGCTGAAAGCTCTTAAGCCTGCCGGTGAGGGGAAAGGCAAAGGCAAAGGCAAAGGCAAAGGCAAAGACGAGGGCAAAGGAAAAAGTAAAGGGAAATTTTTTGAAGGATATGGTGAGACGCACAACTGGACTCACATTACTCCCTTCACGCAGCTTCCCTATTTTAAGGACCTCAAACTTCCATACAACATAGACGTGATGCACACCGAAAAGAATGTCGCAGAGTCCCTTTTTCACACGATCCTCAACATTCCTGATAAGACAAAGGATAATGTTAATGCTAGAGTTGATCAACAGAATATTTGTGATAGACCACGTCTACACATGCAGCCTCCCACAGGCAGTCGAAAATCTTGGTTCAAGCCAGATACTGACTTCGTACTTAAAAAGGATCATAAGATGGAGACATTCAAGTGGCTGAAACACGTCGTGAAGTTCACTGATGGTTATGCGTCGAATATAAGTAAGGGGGTCAATCTTTCAACGGGCAGAGTGACCGGGCTCAAGAGTCATGACTATCATGTATGGATTGAGCGGATTATGCCGATGATGGTTCGGGGCTATGTTCCCGAGCGTGTCTGGCGTGTGCTTGCGGAGTTAAGCCATTTCTTCCGCGCGCTTTGTGCTAAAGAAGTATGTCCTGAGAAGATAAAAGAAATGCATAAGAAGGCGCCGGAGTTGATATGCAAGCTAGAGAAGATCTTCCCGCCAGGCTTCTTTACTCCGATGACACATCTCCTTTTGCACCTCCCGAACGAGGTATTGTTGGGGGGCCCTATGCAGAATCGTTGGCAGTATGGCCCTGAGAGACAGAACAAGCATCTGAGACAGAAATGTGGAAACAAAGCTAAGATTGAAGCTTCCATAGCTGAGGCAGTTATCCTAGAGGAGGTGGCAGACCTCAGGACAGCCTACTATCCGGACCATGTTCCCACGTTGCACAATAAGGTGTCTCGATACAATACAGAAGAACCCAAGTATAAACCCAAGTTGCCTCTATTCATCGGGCAAGGTAGTAGGGCTGGATGCTCGAAATCTTATCTCATGCCACGAGATGAGTGGGAGGATGTCATGTTCTATATCTTGCACAACATCAAGGAAGTTGAGGATGAGTGGATGAGGTAATACCTTTGCACCATTCTTTTAGTCAATTCGTTATGTTCACTTTGCCTAGTTCTTATACCGCTTTTCTTATTGTAGTCGATTCATTGAAGAAGAATGGATGGGAATGCTGCCTCCTTCTGAAGCGGAGGCACTTGCTCTTCTTCGAAAGGGTGCTGATGGAAGGAAAAATTTCGTTGCGTGGTTCATCGAGAAAGTAATTTTTCACACTTTCAATTAAACTCATGCACCCTATAATTTCAATTAAACTCATGCACCCTATAATTTCAATTAAACTTGTAGGGAAATGATCCGACCGAATCAATGGATGAAGAATTGAGATGGGTTTCCATGGGTTTTGATCCTGTCGTCATGACATGCGAAAAGTATGATGTGAATGGGTATCGCTTCCATACAGAGGAGCACCAGAACAGTCGGCATGATCCCAAAACCAAAATACCGGAGTCTTCACTGAAGGGGATAATAAATTAGATTACTACGGAAGGGTAGGAAAAATATACGAGCTTACATTCAAACGTGGCCGCGAACACCTAAGTCTCACTGTGTTCAAATGCCGATGGTTCGACCCCAAAAAGGGTCTGAGACATACGCCTTCTATTGGTTTAGTTGAAGTTAAACCATCAACCGTCTATGCCGGAGCTGATCTCTTTATCGCTGCTACCCAGGCCACACAAGTATATTATCTGGCTTACCCATGCCAGAAAGAGTACCTAAAGGGTTGGGAAGTTATGTTCAAGGTGTCGCCGCATGGTAAGCTACCGGACCCGAACGATGATGATTACTACAACATAAACCCCATGACATACGAGGGAGTGTTCTATCAAGAGGAACATGATGACATGGTCCGAAACAACGAGGATGATGACTTGGGTTATGTTGACCTGGACCCAAACGACGACGACGCACGGATTGATGGTGAGGCAGTTGTGAATCAAACAGACATAATTATGCTTGAAAAGTTAAATGAAGACGCTGACGATGAGGAAGAGCCTCCACCTCCGTCAGACAATGAAGAAGATATGCGTGATAGTGATGATGAGACCGGTCCACAAATAGATTACAATAGTGATGATTCATATGGGTTCTAGAAAATGTAAGTTCTTTTAATGATCATTACAATAGTATGCTTAATGTGCTCTTCTGGTATTATTGTTTTTCCTGTATGCTTGTTTAATTGATATCCTTACTAATTGTTTATTCTCTTCTCAATGCAGGTTTGCTAATCATGGGCAAGTCCAGCGGCGCTAGTTTCCTCAGTAAATTTAAAGGACTTACTCGGAGTGGACGAGCCCACAAGGTTCCCTCCCGACTACGCGAGGATGACACCTCACAGGGAGGTGGAGGGGTCGGGGGAGGAGACCCTAGAGGAGGCGGTGGGGGGAGAGCCCCTAGAGGAGGAGGAGGAGGTGGGGGAGAGGCAACCGGGGCAAAAAAACTCGGGGCCATGTCTGAAATAGGAGGGTCTTCTTCGATGACCTCCTATACAGAGGCACCTTCTGAGCCTGGGGAGGAGGAGTATGTTCCTGATGGCGAGGAGGAGGAGGCCGAGGAGGAGGGTCAGGAGGAGGGCGAGGAGGGTGGAGGGGAGGGCGAGGAGGGTGGAGGGGAGGTTGATCCCGCGTTGTGGGGTGACTTGCCACCGGGTTCTTCGCAGGGGTGGCTGCATGGTAATGCCAGACTACCTACACCACCTTCTATCGAGGAGCACAAGTGGCTCATTGTACCTGTGGGGACAGAGTAAGTGCCTCTCAATCATATTTTCAACACATGACAACATTTTCTTATTGTACACATGGCAATCATTTGATTCTTTTGCAAAAACTGGATCCTTCACGGAAAGGGCCGTAAACCGAACGGCCTTATCACTGTCCTGTTGAACGAGTTTTGGCCTGGCCTATTCTGCCCGCGGCCAGACAGGGACCCGCAGCAGCAGGTTTTGGCCACGAGCTGGGCCCACTACGAGGCTTGCAGCAACGCAGAGTATGGGACGACCGCTATGGCCATGATCACCAAATTTTGGGTAAGTTCTCTTCTGAATCACTTGTCTTCAGTTTCGTTCATAGTTTAACATTGAATCACTCAACTCATGCCTTGTTTGCTTCTGGTTTATGCATGATTGCAGCAACTCTATAGAGTTCTTTACGAGCACAAGGCCAGAGCCGACGTGGTCTTGCGTGCGGCTGCAGAGAAGAAAGCTCGTCAGTTGCAGTACGAGGTGCGCTGGGTTGCCGTCTCGCAGTACTACCACTACTACCTGCACCAAAAGATGACCAAAACTCAAGCGCAGAAGCTACGACTTACCTTGAGCAAGGAGCAGTTCATGATGGTAACTATTACTAACTTTTCATTGTTTCAAGCAGTCAACTATATGTTTCGTGCTCACATGTCATGCAACCAAAATTTGCATAGGTTGTTCCTCGTTGGTGCTATGGAAGGCATGACGGATGGGCGAGTTTGGTGGATAGGTGGCTCGGCGCCGATGTAGAGTTTGCTGCCAAGAGCATCAAGGCCCGGGCTAACCATGGAGACGACAGGACACACGGCCAAGGAAACAGAAACCACTGGGGCTTCAAGGCCATGAAGGTATATCTATGTGCATGATGCATTTTTGTTCTTCTTTACGTCATGTTCTTATGTATGGCTGACTTCTATTTGACGTTATAGGAGGACAAGTTGAAGAGGCCGCTCTCAGACATGGAGTCGTGGAAGCTGGCCTGCGAGCGAAGTCATCGCAAGGAGGGCGAGAGCCAGTACTACGGCAAGACCGAGGAGCACCTGGGGTCTTACATTCATCACTATCAGGAGTTGCATCCGAATGTTCCTGTTGCTGAGGTCGCCCAGTCTCAGATCGACGACACGGCGGTGGTGGCCATCCAGGGGAAGAAGAATGGCCGGTATCCGTGTTTCGATGGCTTGATCACTCCTTCGATCTCGTACACACAGCTTCGGGCTACCAACCATAGCCAGTTAGAGAGTACGGGGCGTTCACAGACTCCCTTAGCCCGCTAGCATGCTGTAAGTACTTCCTCTTTATCTTTTTCTATCTTGCATTCTCAGTTTATTTTCAGCATTGCTTACTTAGAAACAACCTAAATTATGTAGGCATATAAGGAGTTTGTCGAGCATAGGAATCTCGAGGTGCGGGAGTACTTGAAACGAGTGAAGGCAAACGATGATTTCAACCGTCAGATGATGACAGTTAGTTTTGCCCTCTTAAAACCAAGCTAAATTTTTGCACTTTCATTCCTTCTGATCTTCTAGTTTGCTTGTTTAACTAACATTCAGGCTATGTTGGCGTCTTGGACTAACCGCACGGATCCACCACAAATGGGACCCCACCACCACCTGCGGGAGAACCCCCACACGTGCCCACGTTCGATGAATGGGTGGCACTAGGCAGTGATGGTCTGGTTAGTACATTTGCCTAACTACTAGCAAACTAGTTCTCGTTCATGAAACACTATCATATCATATTTACCGTTAGAATCTTTTCTGAAACATGTAGGGGACCGGTGGCTCGAATCCTGTTCCGTCGACCCCAGTCACTCCGATCTGGCAGAGTGGTGGTCGTCGTGATGGCGGTTTTGGCGGAGGTGGTGGTGGTGGTTTTGGCGGAGGTGGTGCTTTTGGCGGAGGTGCTCTTGCTTGATGATTCCGTGCATGTGGCCATCGTGCCATGCCTTTCATATTCCTACTTTTATCATGTTTCATGTCTTGCACTACTTTTATGTTCATGAACTTCCGTCGGTAATGATCTTTAGATGATGTGATGAACTTGAGTATGTTTAGATGATGATGGTGAACTTGAGTATGTTTAGATGAACTTGAGTATGTTTACATGATGAATTGTCATATTTCTGCATAATTTCATATTGTTCTGTTTTGAAATGTTGTCAAATGAATTGGAAAAGAGCAAACAGGGCAAATAAAAAATAAAAACTATGCCTACGGCAAAGCCGTCGGCATATATAAGCCCAGGAGTTACCAGGGCTTGCCACGTGGCACATCTATGCCTACAGCAAAGCCGTAGGCATATATCAAAATCTATGCCGACGGCTTTGCCGTAGGCATAGCCCTGCTGCCAGGAGAACCCAGGAGCTGCCACGTGGTAGAGATATGCCGACGGCAAAGCCGTCGGCATAGACTCATCTATGCCTACGGCTTTGCTGTAGGCATAGCCCTGCGACGTGGCATTGCGTGATTCGTCAGCGCTTTTGACGGCGCCGTCCGTTGCCGTCAGACGAAAAACACTACCGACGGCTATACTATGCCGACGGCTGACGGCAGGCCGTCGGCATAGGCCCCTATGCCGACGGCTATACTATGCCGACGGTCTGACAAACTATGCTGATGACATCTACGCCGACGGGGCTATGCCAACGGCAGCCGTAGGCATAGATCTATGCCGACGGCCTAGGGGCCTATGCCGACGGCCCGTGGCCGTAGGCATAGCCCGCGAGTCCGGTAGTGTACCCTAGATTTCTTTCTTTGGATTTCTCTTCTCTTCTCAGGTTAATCTTAGGTGGGTGAGAGATGGGGGGTTGAAGCAAGAACAAGAACAAGGACGAGAGACGGCGCGACTAGTTGAAACCCTAGCTATCGCGCATACCTTGTTTTTTTTAGGGGGCGCATACCTCCCGTGACCATGTTTCCATGTAGATAGATGGGCCCGCAGAACGCATCCATTTTTTCCCCTCTTCACAAAAATAAGGTTTGTGCTTGCAGAAGAGGAGAGGCGGAGCACGATCCAAGCCGGCATGCGGCAATGGTCGCAGCAACCTCCAGGATTCGTCTCCATCAACAACGAGCACAAGGTGCTGCGTCTGCGCAAGGCCATGTACGGGCTGCATCAAGCGTCGTGGGCCTGGAACGCCATGCTCGTCGACATGGGTTTCAGGCGCTACAACTCTGAGAACGCTGTCTATATGTACGCGAGTCAGGCCACGAGTTCCCATTTCTCCGGGTGTATACCGATAATCTCGTGATCACCAGAGCTGACGCCGGTGAAATTGACAAGTTCAGGACGGCGATGAAGGCCACGTTTCGGATGAGCGGTCTTGGATTACTGTCTTACTACATGGGCATTGAAGTGTGTCAGGAATAGGATGCAGCTGGCGTGACCATCGCGCAGAACACGTATGCCGGCAGGATCATCGAGTAGGCAGGATTGACGAGTTGTAACCCGTGCCAAACGCTGATGAAGGTTCGTCAATTTCTAAAAGGTGTGATATGATTTCGAAGAGTCCGGATCTATATATAAAAAAGTTTTAGGGTTTCAAAATAAATTCCGGAGACATTTGAAGAATACGGGAATTTTTTTAACACAATAAAGATGTAAGGGCTCATACATGCGCACATGTACTCATCCCTATCAACACGCGCACACACATCCTATCTTATGAGCACCTTCGAGAGACTGAGTCATCATTTATTTTGAGGTTTACGAAGTCATCGTAGACAACTCGTCGTCGATGGAAACGTCTTCTCCCACCGAAAGTGCATCGCTGAAAATCAACTTGAACTCTGATGGGCTGAGGATATCACTGCGCCTCAAACCATCCAAGTACATATTGGTTTGCAAAAAATACGGGATTTTGTTTGTGAAAGAAGGTTATGAAAGAGACAGCTATGCACTCCTTTGCATGTTCGCGCTCGTCCGTCTAACAACGTGCATGCATGCAAAGGCTTACCTAGCTAGCTGTGTTCTGGAAAGATCTCTCCTGGGGTCTCGATTCCTAGGATCGACCTGGTGCTGCTCCTACCTACACGTACGTACGTATATATGTGGTTCAGATATTGATAATAACCAGCTAAAAGGGCCAATCATGGATGCACGCCGCTAGTTTATTAGCGTGTTTGCAACTCAGGGACCACAAATTTACATCTAAAAGCGAATTCAAGACGTTGCCGTGTCACCGTACTCATCACACACCGCATGCAAACGCTGTTTTCATTTCTTTTCTGTTGCTAGACCATCCAGCTTTGATCATGAGATGATTACCATCTACTTTTCCCACCGAGAAGTGGATAAAGATTTACACCTACCTAGTTACCAACTACTCCCTTCGTTTCCAAATATAAGTCTTTTTAAAGATTCCGCTATGAACTACATTCGAAGCAAAATGAGTGAATCTACACTAAAACATGTCTATATACATTCATATGTAGTTTGTAGTGAAATCTTTAAAAAGACTTATATTTAGGAACAGAGGAAGTACTAGCTATCAGCTTTACTTTTGTTGTTGTATCGATCAATAAACGAAAATCCTAGGCTTACGGGATGGTTTCACGGAAGTGGGCTACGGGGTGTACGTGTCCCACCCTCATTAATCCACTCCCCCGTGAAATTCACGATGTGGGCCTTTCTTTCCCTCCTATTTGCAATGGCAAGTTGACAACTCAGCGTGTAAGCTTGCTTCAGTATAAATCTGCATGTCGGTGTCAAAACCGGCGGATCTCGGGTAGGGGGTCCCGAACTGTGCGTCTAGGCGGATGGTAACAGGAGGCAGGTGACACGATGTTTTACCCAGGTTCGGGCCCTCTTGATGGAGGTAAAACCCTACGTCCTGCTTGATTAATATTGATGATATGGGTATTACAAGAGTAAATCTACCACGAGATCGGAGAGGCTAAACCCTAGAAGCTAGCCTATGGTATGATTGTTGTTTTTACGGACTAAAACCCTCCGGTTTATATAGACACCGGAGAGGGCTAGAGTTACACAGAGTCGGTTACAATGGTAGGAAATCTACATATCCGTATCGCCAAGTTTGCCTTCCACGCCAAGGAAAGTCCCTTCCGGATACGGGACGAAGTCTTCAATCTAGTATCTTCATAGTCCAGGAGTCCGGCCGAAGGTATAATCCGGCTATCCGGACACCCCCTAATCCAGGACTCCCTCAGTAGCCCCCGCACCAGGCTTCAATGATGACGAGTCCGGCGCGCAAATTGTCTTCGGCATTGCAAGGCGGGTTCTCCTCCAAATTTCGTGTACTTGTTGAATAGTGTCTGGTTTCTTGTAAATGTAGTGCTCCTTGGCTTCTACGCCCAATAATGGCCGTCTTCCACGTGTCAAACGAATACGAAAAGTCAGGGTGTTTTCTTTATATTTACACCCCTAGTCACGTGAATGAGCCGCCTATTTAAGGGGACGAGGATTTAGATCCAAACCACACCTTCTCCCCTCCGCGAGTATTCATCAGAGCGTATCCGACAGAGGTCCATTCTATCATGGCCGGGCGCCGCAGCTCCTCCTCTCGCCCTTCCAGCCCTTAGCCTGGAGATTGGAAGAGGTGCTCCATCCCGCACAGCGAGCTAGCGACGCTCCAGACCAAGGGATTTCTCCCCCCGGCCTATATGGTCCCGGTTCGAGCCGGACTTGCCACCTATAATGGCGGAGAGCAAGCGGAGAGCGCCCCCAATCCCTCCAAAGGAGAGCGGGTATGCCTTGTCCCTTACTTAATAAGAGGGCTCAGATTTCCAATTCATCCGTTTCTCCGGGGGCTCCTGGAGTTCTATGGCCTCCAGCTGCACAACCTCACGCCTGCCTCCATATTGCATATCGCGGGCTTCGTAGCCCTTTGCGAGCTGTTTTTGGGCTGCGAGGCTCATTTCGCGCTGTGGAAAAGGCTATTCTGCCTTGTGCCCCGTTCTTAGAAGGGGTCAATATATCAAGTGGGCGGAGCCGAAGTGTGGCGCATCGCCGGGACCAGATATCTATCCGGAATCCCAAAGAAGGCATCCGAGGACTGGTCTCCGGAATGGTTTTATATAGAGGACGTCCCGCTGCCGGATCCTGTCCGGATCGGCCTCCGTGAGTTCGATAGTGCTCCCCTAAAGAAGCGCCTAAGCTGGCGTCCACGGAGCCCTCAGAGGGAAAGCGACAAGGACGTTCTTTACCTGATGGGCCGGATAAGATTGTTAGCCCATTCCGGACTGACCATGATCGGGGTCATGGCCACATGCATCATGCGAGGGGTGCAGCCGCTCCAGTATAGAGGCCACCCCATGTAGGACTTCAACGGGGAGGACGACGCCACCCGCCACGGCCATAAGGCGCCGGATTTGGCTGCCGCTCTAATAAAGACCTTATCCGCTTTGTACAAGGGAGAAGAGGAGGAATTTCTCCGCGTCAACCCACGGGGTGGATTTTCTATGTATAATCCCCCAAGTTGGGTAAGTGGACACTTTTACTTGCCATCCGTTTTATATTCTCATTGTTAAATATTCAGTCTAACGACTTCAACGCAGGAACTGCGCCAGGCTGTTAAAGAAATAAACAGCCCTCCTCCACGACCCGAGGATCCGGGATGGTCCCTCGACCCGGCCTCTCAAGAGGATCCGGACTTATCTGTGGAGCTGATTGATGGGGTGTTTCATCAATTGAGCAAGGACAACGCCTTGGTGGCCATCACGGCCGATTACCCAGGGCTACTCCCAGCCTCACAGGTAACTGAGACCGAAGTCCCAGCACTTTGAAAAGGGATCTATCCTCGCGTATTTTCGATTGCCGTATGACAACCGTGTTTTGCAGGGGAGGTCCTTGAGACGGGAGGCCGAGTCTGCGGCGACTAGCCAACGAGGGGCGGCAAGGCCCCGCGAGCTGAAAAGAAGTGCGGTCCGGACTGAGACGCCGGCGCAAAGGTATAGCGCGCCATCTTATTCCCAGGTGTTATTCCTTCAAGGCATACTAACGCTCGTGCTCTCTTCGGGACGAAGGAACCTCGCCAGACTATATCCGGAGAGGTTGCCAATCGCGCCTCCACCATCCAGGCTCCAAAGCCTGGTCCGAAAGAGAAGGCGAACACGAGGCGCGCACCAGACGCTTCTCCGACAGAGGATGCGGATAGGCTCTCTGCCATCAATTCCGAGGTGGAGAGTGCCATGAACCACAGGCGTCGCCGGACAGTTCTTCGCGACGCTTGTTTCTCCCAAGAGGCATTGGATGCCTTCAATTCAGGAGATGCGTACCTCCGTGCCACTCAAAATGGTCTAACCAGAGCCATGGAGCAATATGTAAAAGACATACGGGTAAGAAAATTATGGTAATTATATATATATACCAGTAGCCCCCGAGACTTGAAACAGTTAGAATAACTGATTTAAGGATCATTTGTTATGCAGGTTCTTACAGAAAAGAATACCCTACTGTCCCAGGAGCTGGAAGAGTGCAAAGCCTAACTTGAGGCCGCACTAGCCGCGGCAGGGGAGCCCAAGGAGACCCCCTCTGGTAATATACGCTTTGAAAGATAAGTATTTTGCGAAGTGCGGCGTGGGTGCAAATCTGACAAATGAAATTGCACATGGCGCCGTATTAGATCCGGAAGAGCAACAACTCCGACGCCAGCTGAAGGCTGGTGAGAGCGTGCTGACAAAGGTGAGGCGGGAGAAGAACGATCTCCAAGATGCCAACACCAAGCTGGGCGTTGAACTGAAGGATGTTCGTGCCCAGCTGTTGGACTCCGTGAAGGGGAATCAGCGGCTTCGACGCGGCATATATAGTAAGTGCTTAAACGAACTTTGAAAAAAGAGTTTAGCTAGGAAGTCGACTAACAGAGTAATGTCTGTAGGTATGCTAACAGGTCGTCCTGCAGAGGAAATGCCCGGTTCTACGGGTGACCTTCTTCCCGAGCTCTCACAACTGCACGAGCGAGTTCGGTAGGTGATGCAAAGCGTCGCCCAGGCCTTGTGGCCATTCGTCTCCATGCCCGAAGGCCTTGAAGAGCTTGTAGAGAAGCTGAAGGGAGCGCGGCGGCGCTTCCAATTGTGGAAGATGTCGGCCTGTCGTCAAGGCGCCAGGGAGGCCTGGGCCATGATGAAGACGCGGTACACGAAGGGTGACCCAAACCACATGGCCGAGGTCGGACCCGTGGGCCCCGATGGGAAGGAGATCCCTGTGAGCTTAGTATACGGCCAAGTAGAATTGGCCGCAAAGTATTCCCAACAGGACTGTAAACTAGACAACCTGTTAGATGGTATTGAAGAGGAATACAATCAGTCAGATTGACTATGTAATTATAATTGACACGTGTAATGCCTTCTAGCCGGATTATAGATCGTTTGTCATGGCCGACCTTTTCGCTTCAACCTCGGGACCTGACGGTCTGGAGTGTGTCCGAATACCCTCGCGGTTATATAAGAACCGGGGTATGCATGGAGACCAGGCGTAGGGGTCATTAGTGCTTGAACAGACAAGTGCCCAACTAGTTATGTTATATTACATGGTTAGTAAGAAACATCTTCCAGGGAGAATAGTTCTGTTAGGGGTTCCTTTCCCTGGGAGGCATACCCTAAAGTGCATGTCCATTCTGCGAAAAGAGACGCAGGAAAAACATCTGGGGGCGTATAGATAAATAAAAAAACAGATCATCTTTAGTTCACCGACCGAATATTCCCTTAAGAACACTAGCTTTCGGCTTCACCCAGTCTGAGGTACACATCCGGCTGACCCGGCAGTAACAATCGCAGAGGTGCTCCCTTTACCACCTAGCCAAACAATCGAGAACGCAGGGGTAAGCACAGGAGCCAGGAAACCCATCTTGGCCAAAACTTAAGTCATATAGATGCATATAATGGTGAATAAAAGGTACATGCGGAAGTGTGACACATGTGTTGGGCATGAAGCCCGTATAAATAAGCTTCTGTTTAAAGAAGCCCCCAGGTTTAATGAGCGCGGATAGCGCATCACTGTATGACCCTTTAAAGGCTATAAGAGAGAGAGGGGAGAAGGAGAGAAATGTAAGACATAAAGTATATAAAAAATGGACAGAGGAAGGAGACGAACACAGAGTCCGGCGCTAGGCGTAGAATCTTCGGAGGCGGGCTGCGTTCCATGGGTTCGGCTCGAGTCGGTTATCCGATGCATCTCGCAGGCGGTATGCTCCACCAGTCAGGACTTGGTCAATTATGAAGGGACCTTCCCACTTGGGCTTGAGTTTACCCTTTTTCTTGTCCGGCAGGCGTAGAACTAATTCGCTAACGTTGTAATTTTTGGCCCATACTTCTCTGCTTTGGTATCTTCGAGCCTGCTGTTGATAGAATGCGGAACGGGTTTTTGCCATGTCACGCTCTTCCTCCAAGGCGTCCAAACTGTCCTGCCGATCGAGCTCGGCTTTTCTTTCTTCGTACATGCGCACTCGAGGTGAGTCATGAATTATGTCGCAGGGCAAAACTGCCTCTGCGCCCTACACCATGAAGAATGGTGTGTATCCGGTGGTGCGATTCGGCGTGGTCCGCAGCTCCCAGAGTACGGAGTCGAGCTCCTCTACCCAGTGCGTATTAGATTCCTTAAGGGACCGCACTAATCTGGGTTTGATGCCACTCATGATAAGACCATTTGCATGTTCGACCTGGCCGTTAGTTTGTGGGTGATAGACGGAAGCATAATCGAGCTTGATGCCCATGTTTTTGCACCAGAGTTTTACCTCGCCGGCCGTAAAGTTCGTGCCGATATCAATGATGATGCTGTGGGGGACGCCGTAACGGTGTACAACCCCGGATATAAAGTCTATCACCAGTCCGGAATCGGCCGTCTTAACAGGCTTGGCTTCTATCCATTTGGTGAACTTATCCACCATGACCAGTAAGTATTTTTTCTTGTGGGTTCCGCCTTTAAGGGGTCCAACCATGTCAAGCCCCCAGACCGCGAAGGGCCAAATGATGGGGATAGTTTGGAGGACGATGGGTGGCATATGGCTTTGGTTTGCAAAAAGCTGGCAACCGACGCATCATTGGACTATGTCCTAGGCATCTGCCCGGGCCGCCGGCCAATAAAAGCCTGTACGGAAGGCCTTGCTTACAAGGGACCGAGTTGCAGCGTGATGACCTCCGAGTCCGGCATGAATTTCAGCCAGGAGGTTCCGCCCTTCCTCTTCGGAGATGCACCTTTGAAGGACTCTGGTAGTGCTTTTCTTATAATGCTCTCCCTCATGGACTTTATAGGCTTTAGATCGCCGCACTATGCAGCATGCCTCATTTTGGTCCTCGGGGAGTTCCTGCCTGGTAAGGTAGGCGAGGAATGGTTCTGTCCACGAGGCGATGACGGCCATTATTACGTGGGCTAAAGGTGTTATTTCATTGGCAGAGCCTCCAATTATGTCAGAGTGTTCGGTGTCGGGCAGTGCGGTTGGGTCCGAGCTGTTATTGCCAGGTTCCCCTTCCCATACTACGGATGGCTTGAACAGCCTTTCCAAGAAGATGTTGGGGGGACTACATCGCGTTTTGCGCCGATGCATGCCAGGACATCTGCCGCCTGATTATTTTCCCGGGCTATATGGTGAAATTCGAGCCTTCGAACCGAGCTGACATTTTTAGGACGGTGTTGCGATAAGCTGCCATTTTTGAATCCTTGGCATCAAAGTCTCCATTTATTTGGGATATTGCGAGGTTCGAGTCCCCGCGCACCTCTAGGCGTTGAATGCCCATGGATACTGCCATCCGGAGACCATGTAAAAGGGCCTCATATTCGGCTGCATTGTTGGAGTCTGTGTACATTATCTGGAGTACGTATTGAACTGTGTCTCCTGTGGGGGACGTCAAAATGACGCCAGCCCCTAGACTGGCCAACATTTTGGAGCCGTCGAAGTGCATGACCCAATTTGAATATGTGTCGTACTCTTTAGGGAGTTCGGCCTCCGTCCATTCTGCGACGAAGTCAGCCAAGACTTGCGACTTGATAGCTCGTCGTGGCTTGTAAGTTATGTCGAACGGAAGGAGCTCAATGGTCCATTTTGCAATCCGGCCTGTCGCGTCGCGGTTGTTTATAATATCGTTAAGTGGCACTTCCGAGGCTACTGTTATTGAACATTCTTGAAAGTAGTGTCGCAGCTTCCGGGATGCCATAAATACCGCGCACGCAATCTTTTGATAATGCGGGTACTATGACTTGCACGGAGTAAGGACAGTGGACACATAGTAGACCGACTTTTGAAGGGGGAATTTGTGTCCGTTCGTTTCTCGTTCGACGACGAGCACTGCGCTTACGACCTGATGGGTTGCAGCAATGTAAAATAGCATTAGTTCGCCAATGTTTGGCGCGGCCAGGACTGGGTTTGTTGCCAAGATGGCTTTTATTTCATCGAGTCCGGCCGTGGCTGCATCCGTCCACTCGAAGTGTTCGGTGCGCCGAATGAGGCGGTAAGGGGTAGGGCCTTTTCTCCCAAGCGGGAGATAAAGCGTCTTAGAGCCGCCACACCTCCGGTTAATTTTTGTATTTGTTTGAGATCCTTCGGGATATCCAATTGTGACAGAGCTTGCATCTTGGCTGGATTTGCTTCAGTTCCTCTACCGGATACAATGAAGCCCAAAAGCTTTCCGGCTGGCACGCCGAAAACGCATTTTTCCGGGTTGAGCTTGATGTCGTATGTTCGGAGGTTACCGAATGTTAGCCTCAAGTCGTCTACTAGAGATTCGACATGTCTTGTTTTAACGACCACATCATCTACGTATGCCTCCACTGTTTTACCGATCTGGTTTGCCAGACATGTCTGAATCATGCACTGATATGTTGCACCGGCGGTTTTGAGCCCGAAGGGCATTGTGTTGAAGCAGAATGGGCCGTATGGTGTGATGAATGCCGTTGCGGCTTGGTTTGACTCTGCCATCTTTATTTGATGGTAGCCGGAGTATGCATCGAGGAAAAACAACAAATCATGTCCTGCGGTAGCATCGATAATTTGATCAATTCGGGACAGAGGGAAGGGATCCTTTGGGCAAGCCTTGTTAAGGTCTTTAAAATCAACGCACAGGTGGCAGGATTTGTCCTTCTTTGGTATCATCACCAGGTTTGCTAGCCAGTCCGGGTGTTTTATATCTTTGATGAATCCAGCCTCCAATAGCTTGGTCAGTTCCTCAGCCGCTAGGGCTTCGGATAGCGCCTCGAGGGCCAGTGCGGCTGTCTTGTTTTCGGCGCGGAGTGCTATGTCCGGATCACTAGCGAGAGTGATGATTCCGTTAGGCCCGGGCATCTTGAGCTTCATGTACCCGTAATGGGGTATTGCTTGGAAGATTGTAAACGCTTCCCGCCCGAGCAGAGCGTGATATCCGCTACTGAACGGGGCCACTTGGAACGTGACATCTTCGGACATGTAATTATCCGGCGTGCCGAACACCATATCTAGTGTGATTTTTCCTGTACAACGCACTTCCCGACTGGGGATTATTCCTCTAAAGGTTGTGCTGCTTTGCTCAATGCGGTTCCAGTCTATTTCCATTTTTTGAAGGGTTTAATCATAAATGAGGTTCAATCCGCTGCCGCCATCTATGAGTACCTTGGTAAGACGAAAGCTGTCCACCATTGGACTGAGGACCAATGCGGCTGGTGCTCGGGCTGTTCGGAATTTAGGTTCATCACTGGCGTTAAAAGTAATAGCCGTGTCACTCCATGGGTTTATTGTTGCTACTTGGTAGACTTCGGCAAGGCTGCGGAGTGTTCTTTTTCGCATATTATTTGATGCGAAAGTCTCGAAGATTGTTAATACCGTACTGGTGTCTCTGGGTGGCTTTATGTGGCTTCTGGAATTAGAAGATCTTCGCCAATTTTTGCCACCTTCCGGAGTATCCAACATGCTCTAAGGCTATGAGTTGGTGTGGCGCCCTCTGCACTGTGAATTTTACAGGGTCCATTAAGCCATCCTTCCAGCACGGTTCCGTGCCCTATAGAGGGCTTTTGCTTTTTGGTATTGAACCCGGGTGTCTGGCGATGATGCATCCTTTTATTTTGGACTGGGTTTGTATTCAAGGCCGGATTGTCCCAAAATTTTATTTTGGTTTTCCAGGCGCTTTCCATCGCACAGTACTTTCGTACTATGGACGCCAAGTCAGCGAAGCATGTAATTGTTGGGGAACGTAGTAATTTTAAAATTTTCCTACGCACATGCAAGATCATGGTGATGCATAGGAATGAGAGGGGAGAGTGTTGTCTATGTACCCTCGTAGACCGGCAACGGAAGTGTTGACACAACGTAGAGGAAGTAGTCGTATGTCTTCCCGATCCGACTGATCCAAGTACCGAACGTATGGCACCTCCGAGTTCTGCACACGTTCAGCTCGATGACGATCCCCGGACTCCGATCCAGCAAAGTCTCAGGGAAGAGTTCCGTCAGCACGATGGCGTGGTGACGATCTTGATGTTCTACCGTCGCAGGGCTTCGCCTAAGCACCGCTACAATATTATCGAGGATTATGGTGGAGGGGGGCACCGCACACGGCTAAGAGAACGATCACGAAGATCAACCTGTTTGTCTAGAGGTGCCCCCTGCCCCTGTATATAAAGGAGCAAGGGGGGTGCGGCCGTCCCTAGGAGGAGGCGCGCAGGAGGAGTCCTACTACTGGGAGTAGGACTCCCCCCTTTCCCTAGTTGGATTAGGACTTGGGGGGCAAGGAAGAGAGGGGGAAAGGAAAGGGGGGCGCCGCCCCCCTCCTTGTCCAATTCAGACTTGGGGGGGGGGGAGGGGCGCGCGGCAGCCCCTAGGCCTCCTCTCCTCTTTCTCCACTAGGCCCATTAAGGCCCATTAGGTTACCGGGGGGGTTCCGGTAACCTCCCGGTACTCCGGTAAAATGCCGTTTTCACTCGGAACAGTTCCAATGTCCAAACATAGGCTTCCAATATATCAATCTTTATGTCTCGACCATTTCGAGACTCCTCGTCATGTCCTTGATCACATCCGGGACTCTGAACGAACTTCGGTACATCAAAATATATAAACTCATAATGAAACTATCATCGTAACGTTAAGCATGCGGACCCTACGGGTTCGAGAACAATGTAGACATGACCGAGACATGTCTCTGGTCAATAACCAATAGCAGAACCTGGATGCTCATATTGGCTCCTACATATTCTACGAAGATCTTTATCGGTCAGACCGCATAACAACATACGTTGTTCCCTTTGTCATCGGTATGTTACTTGCCTGAGATTCGATCGTCGGTATCTCAATACCTAGTTCAATCTCGTTACCGGCAAGTCTCTTTACTCGTTTCGTAATACATCATCTCGCAACTAACTCATTAGTTGCAATGCTTGCAAGGCTTATGTGATGTGCATTACCGAGAGGGCCCAGAGATACCTCTCTGACAATCGGAGTGACAAATCCTAATCTCGAAATACGCCAACCCAACATGTACCTTTGGAGACACCTGTAGAGCTCCTTTATAATCACCCAGTTACGTTGTGACATTTGGTAGCACACAAAGTGTTCCTCCGGCAAACGGGAGTTACATAATCTCATAGTCATAGGAACATGTATAAGTCATGAAGAAAGCAATAGCAACATACTAAACGATCGGGAGCTAAGCTAATGGAATGGGTCATGTCAATCACATCATTCTCTAATGATGTGATCCCGTTAATCAAATGACAACACATGTCTTTGGTTAGGAAACATAACCATCTTTGATTAACGAGCTAGTCAAGTAGAGGCGTACTAGTGACGTTTAGTTTGTCTATGTATTCACACAAGTATTATGTTTCCGATTAATACAATTCTAGCATGAATAATAAACATTTATCATGATATAAGGAAATAAATAATAACTTTATTATTGCCTCTAGGACATATTTCCTTCAGTCTCCCACTTGCACTAGAGTCAATAATCTAGATTACACAGTAATGATTCTAACACCCATGGAGCTTCGGTGTTGATCATGTTTTGCTCGTGGAAGAGGCTTAGTCAACGGGTCTGCTACATTCAGATCCGTATGTATCTTGCAAATCTCTATGTCTCCCACCTGGACTAGATCCCGGATGGAATTGAAGCATCTCTTGATGTGCTTGGTTCTCTTGTGAAATCTGGATTCCTTTGCCAAGGCAATTGCACCAGTATTGTCACAAAAGATTTTCATTGGACCCGATGCACTAGGTATGACACCTAGATCGGATATGAACTCCTTCATCCAGACTCCTTCGTTTGCTGCTTCTGAAGCAGCTATGTATTCCGCTTCACATGTAGATCCCGCCACAACGCTTTATTTAGAACTACACCAACTGACAGCTCCACCGCTTATTGTAAACACGTATCCGGTTTGCGATTTAGAATTGTCCAGATCAGTGTCAAAGCTTGCATCAACGTAACCATTTATGATGAGCTCTTCACCTCCATATATGAGAAACATATCCTTAGTCCTTTTCAGGTATTTAAGCATGTTCTTGACCGCTGTCCAGTGATCCACTCCTGGATTGCTTTGGTACCTCCCTGCTAGACTTATAGCAAGACATACATCAGGTCTGGTACATAGCATTGCATACATGATAGAGCCTATGGCTGAAGCATAGGGAACATCTTTCATTTTCTCTCTATCTTCTGCAGTGGTCGGGCATTGAGTCTTACTCAATTTCACACCTTGTAACACATGCAAGAATCCTTTCTTTGCTTGATCCATTTTGAACTTCTTCAAAATTTTGTCAAGGTATGTGCTTTGTGAAAGTCCAATTAAACGTCTTGATCTATCTCTATAGATCTTAATGCCCAATATGTAAGCAGCTTCACCGAGGTCTTTCATTGAAAAACTCTTATTCAAGTATCCCTTTATGCTATCCAGAAATTCTATATCATTTCCGATTAATAATATGTCATCTACATATAATATCAGAAATGCTACAGAGCTCCCACTCACTTTCTTGTAAATACAGGTTTCTCCAAAAGTCTGTACAAAACCAAATGCTTTGATCACACTATCAAAGCGTTTATTCCAACTCCAAGAGGCTTGCACCAGTCCATAAATGGATCGCTGGATCTTGCACACTTTGTTAGCTCCCTTTGGATCGACAAAACCTTCTGGCTGCATCATATACAACTCTTCTTCCAGAAATCCATTCAGGAATGCAGTTTTGACATCCATCTGCCAAATTTCATAATCATAAAATGCGGCAATTGCTAACATGATTCGGATAGACTTAAGCATCGCTACGTGTGAGAAGGTCTAATCGTAGTCAATCCCTTGAACTTGTGGAAAACCTTTTGCGACAAGTCGAGCTTTGTAGACAGTAACATTACCGTCAGCGCCAGTCTTCTTCTTGAAGATCCATTTATTCTCAATTGCTTGCCGATCTTTGGGCAAGTCAACCAAAGTCCATACTTTGTTCTCATACATGGATCCCATCTCAGATTTCATGGCTTCAAGCCATTTTGCGGAATCTGGGCTCACCATCGCTTCTCCATAGTTTGTAGGTTCATCATGATCTAGTAGTATGACTTCTAGAACAGGATTACCGTACCACTCTGGTGCGGATCTTACTCTGGTTGATCTACGAGGTTCAGTAGTATCTTGTTCTGAAGTTTCATGATCATCATCATTAGCTTCCTCACTAATTGGTGTAGGTGTCATAGAAACCGGTTTCTGTGATGTACTACTTTCCAATAAGGGAGCAGGTACAGTTACGTCATCAAGTTCTACTTTCCTCCCACTCACTTCTTTCGAGAGAAACTCCTTCTCAAGAAAGTTTCCGAATTTAGCAACAAAAGTCTTTCCTTCGGATCTGTGATAGAAGGTGTATCCAATAGTTTCCTTTGGATATCCTATGAAGACACATTTCTCCGATTTGGGTTCGAGCTTATCAGGTTGAAGCTTAAGCATCGCAGCCCCAAACTTTCAGAAACGACAACTTTGGTTTCTTGCCAAACCACAGTTCATAAGGCGTCGTCTCAACGAATTTTGATGGTGCCCTATTTAACGTGAATGCCGCCGTCTCTAAAGCATAACCCCAAAATGATAGCGGTAAATCAGTAAGAGACATCATAGATCGCACCATATCTAGTAAAGTACGATTATGACGTTCGGACACACCATTACGATGTGGTGTTCCGGGTGGCGTGAGTTGCGAAACTATTCCGCATTGTTTCAAAGGAAATGTACACCAAACTCGTAACTCAAATATTCTCCTCCATGATCAGATCGTAGGAATTTTATTTTCTTGTTACGATGATTTTCAACTTCACTCTGAAATTCTTTGAACTTTTCAAATGTTTCAGACTTATGTTTCATTAAGTAGACATACCCATATCTGCTTAAGTCATCTGTGAAGGTGAGAAAATAATGATATCCGCCACGAGCCTCAATATTCATCGGACCACATACATCTGTATGTATGATTTCCAACAAATTTGTTGCTCTCTCCATAGTACTGGAGAACGGTGTTTTAGTCATCTTGCCCATGAGGCACGGTTCGCAAGTACCAAGTGATTCATAATCAAGTGGTTCCAAAAGTCCATCAGTATGGAGTTTCTTCATGCGCTTTACACCGATATGACCTAAATGGCAGTGCCACAAATAAGTTGCACTATCATTATCAACTCTGCATCTTTTGGCTTCAACATTATGAATATGTGTGTCACTACTATCGAGATTTAATAAGAATAGACCACTCATGTGCATGACCATAAAATATATTACTCATATAAATAGAACAACCATTATTCTCTGATTTAAATGAATAACCGTCTCGCATCAAACAAGATCCAGATATAATGTTCATGCTTAATGCTGGCACTAAATAACAATTATTTAGGTCTAATACTAATCCCAAAGGTAGATGTAGAGGTAGCGTGTCGACCGCGGTCACATCGACTTT
Organism: Triticum aestivum; assembly: GCF_018294505.1. Lineage (NCBI taxonomy): Eukaryota > Viridiplantae > Streptophyta > Magnoliopsida > Poales > Poaceae > Triticum > Triticum aestivum. The sequence continues at coordinate 16,944,579 of NC_057806.1, read as the reverse complement.
GGAACCATTTCCCACGCGCATCGTCACCTCGTCCTTAGCCAATCTTCGCTTAATCCGTAGTCCCTGTTTCGAGTTGCAAATATTAGCAACAGAACCAGTATCAAATACCCAGTTGCTACTGCGAGCATTAGTAAGGTACACATCAATAACATGTATATCACGTATACCTTTGTTCACCTTTGCCATCCTTCTTATCCGCCAAATACTTGGGGTTGTTCCAGTTCCAGTGACCAATCTGCTTGCAGTAGAAGAACTCAGTTTCAGGCTTAGGTCCAGATTTGGATTTCTTCTCCTGAGCAGCAACTTGCTTGCTATTCTCTTTGAAGTTCCCCTTCTTCTTTCCTTTGCCCTTTTTCTTGAAACTAGTGGTCTTGTTGACCATCAACACTTGATGCTCCTTTTTGATTTCTACCTCCGCAACTTTCAGCATTGCGAAGAGCTCGGGAATTATAGTTCATCACGAAGCTCTTGTAGCTAGGTGGAAGTGATTGGAGAAATCTGTCAATGACGCAATCATCTGGAAGATTAACTCCCAATTGAATCAAGTGATTGTTATACCCAGACATTTTGAGTATATGCTCACTGACAGAACTGTTCTCCTCCATCTTGCAGCTATAGAACTTATTGGAGACTTCATATCTCTCAATCTGGGCATTTGCTTGAAATATTAACTTCAACTCCTGGAACATCTCATATGCTCCATGACATTCAAAACGTCGTTGAAGTCCCGATTCTAAGCCGTAAAGCATGGCACACTGAACTATCGAGTAGTCATCAGCTTTGCTCTACTAGACATTCATAACATCTCGTGTTGCTCAAGCAGCAGGCCTGGCACCCAGCGGTGCTTCCAGGACGTAATTCTTCTGTGCAGCAATGAGGATAATCCTCAAGTTACGGACCCAGTCCGTGTAATTGCTACCATCATCTTTCAACTTTGCTTTCTCAAGGAACGCATTAAAATTCAACGGAACAACAGCACGGGCCATCTATCTACAATCAAACATAAACAAGCAAGGTACTATCAGGTACTAAGTTCATGATAAATTTAAGTTCAATTAATCATATTACTAAAGAACTCCCACTTAGATAGACATCCCTCTAATCCTCTAAGTGATCATGTGATCCAAATCAACTAAACCATGTCCGATCATCACGTGAGATGGAGTAGTTTCATTGGTGAACATCACTATGTTGATCATATCTACTATATGATTCATGCTCGACCTTTTGGTCTCCGTGTTCCGAGGCCATATCTATATATGCTTGGCTCGTCAAGTATAACCTGAGTATTCCGCGTGTGCAACTGTTTTGCACCTGTTGTATTTGAACATAGAGCCTATCACACCCGATCATCACGTGGTGTCTCAACACGAAGAACTTTCGCAACGGTGCATACTCAGGAAGAACACTTCTTGATAATTAGTGACAGATCATCTTAAAATGCTACCGTCAAACAAAGCAAGATAAGATGCATAAAAGATAAACATCACATGCAATCAATATAAGTGATATGATATGGCCATCATCATCTTGTACTTGTGATCTCCATCTCCGAAGTACCGTCATGATCACCATCGTCACTGGCGCGACACCTTGATCTCCATCATAGCATCGTTGTCGTCTCGTCAATCTTATGCTTCCACGAATATCGCTACCGCTTAGTGATAAAGTAAAGCATTACAACGCGATTGCATTGCATACAATAAAGCGACAACCATATGGCTCCTGCCAGTTGCCGATAACTCGGTTACAAAACATGATCATCTCATACAATAAAATTTAGCATCATGTCTTGTCCATATCACATCACAACATGCCCTGCAAAAACAAGTTAGACGTCCTCTACTTTGTTGTTGCAAGTTTTACGTGGCTTCTACAGGCTTAAGCAAGAACCAATCTTACCTACGCATCAAAACCACAACGATGGTTTGTCAAGTTGGTGCTGTTTTAACCTTCGCAAGGACCGGGCGTAGCCACACTTGGTTCAACTAAAGTTGGAGAAACTGTCACCCGCCAGCCACCTGTGTGCAAAGCACGTCGGTAGAACCAGTCTCGCGTAAGCGTACGCGTAATGTCGGTCCGGGCCGCTTCATCCAACAATACCGCCGAACCAAAGTATGACATGCTGGTAAGCAGTATGACTTAAATCACCCACAACTCACTTGTGTTCTACTCGTGCATATAATATCAACACATAAAACCTAGGCTCGGATGCCACTGTTGGGGAACGTAGTAATTTCAAAATTTTCCTACGCATACGCAAGATCATGGTGCATAGCAACGAGAGGGGAGAGTGTTGTCTACGTACCCTCGTAGACCAGCAACGGAAGTGTTGACACAACGTAGAGGAAGTAGTCGTACGTCTTCCCGATCCGACCGATCCAAGTACCGAATGTACGGCACCTCCGAGTTCTGCACACGTTCAGCTCGATAACGATCCCTGGACTCTGATCCAGCAAAGTGTCGGGGAACAGTTCCGTCAGCACGACGGCGTGGTGACGATCTTGATGTTCTACCATCGCAGGGCTTCGCCTAAGCACCGCTACAATATTATCGAGGATTACGGTGGAGGCGGGCACCGCACACGGCTAAGAGAACGATCACGAAGATCAACTTGTTTGTCTAGAGGTGCCCCCCTGCCCCCGTATATAAAGGAGCAAGGGGGGGTGCGGCCGACCCTAGGAGGAGGCACGCAGGAGGAGTCCTACTCCTACCGGGAGTAGGACTCCCCCCTTTCCCTAGTTGGATTAGGACTTGGGGGGAAGGAAGAGAGGGGGGAAAGGAAAGGGGGAGCGCCGCCCCCCTCCTTGTCCAATTCGGACTTGGGGGGGAGGGGCGCGCGGCAGCCCCTAGCCCTCCTCTCCTCTTTCTCCACTAGGCCCATTAAGGCCCATTAGGTTACCGGGGGGTTCCGGTAACCTCCCGGTACTCCGGTAAAATGTCGTTTTCACTCGGAACACTTCCGATGTCCAAACATAGGCTTCCAATATATCAATCTTTATGTCTTGACCATTTTGAGATTCCTCGTCATGTCCGTGATCACATCTGGGACTCCGAAAGAACTTCGGTACATCAAAATATATAAGCTCATAATGAAACTGTCATCGTAACGTTAAGCGTGCGGACCCTACGGGTTCGAGAACAATGTAGACATGACCGAGACATGTCTTCGGTCAATAACCAATAGCGGAACCTGGATGCTCATATTGGCTCCTACATATTCTACGAAGATCTTTATCGGTCAGACCACATAACAACATACGTTGTTCCCTTTGTCATCGGTATGATACTTGCCCGAGATTCGATCGTCGGTATCTCAATACCTAGTTCAATCTCGTTACCGGCAAGTCTCTTTACTCGTTTTGTAATACATCATCTGGCAACTAACTCATTAGTTGCAATGCTTGCAAGGCTTATGTGATGTGCATTACCGAGAGGGCCCGGAGATACCTCTTCGACAATCGGAGTGACAAATCCTAATCTCAAAATAAGCCAACCCAATATGTACCTTTGGAGACACCTGTAGAGCTCCTTTATAATCACCCAGTTACGTTTTGACATTTGGTAGCACACAAAGTGTTCCTTCGACAAACGGGAGTTGCATAATCTCATAGTCATAGGAACATGTATAAGTCATGAAGAAGGCAATAACAACATACTAAACGATCGGGTGCTAATCTAATGGAATGGGTCATGTCAATCACATCATTCTCTAATGATGTGATCCCGTTAATCAAATGATAACACATGTCTATGGTTAGGAAACATAACCATCTTTGATTAACGAGCTAGTCAAGTAGAGGCATACTAGTGACGTTTAGTTTGTCTATGTATTCACACAAGTATTATGTTTCCGGTTAATACAATTCTAGCATGAATAATAAACATTTATCATGATATAAGGAAATAAATAATAACTTCATTATTGCTTCTAGGGCATATTTCCTTCAGTAATATCACGACGACTTATGGCGTTGAGGATTCCCTTGTCCGTGCAATTATTGCAGAAGAATGAAATTGCGTCTTCCTCGTGGCAGTCCTTTATCCTGTTCATAACCAGGAGGAATCTGGCCCAGTAATGATATACTGTTTCTTCGGGTTCTTGCCTAATTTGGGATAGATCGCTTATGTACTGGTGGGTGGGTGGAATCAAATCCGAAACCTCACCCAATCTGAGACCCAGGGGCCAACGAGTTTCCGAACTCGGAAGTTTGGATTCTTGGATGTTGTCGAATGAATCTAGCCCGTCGCCTGACTTTAAGTTCAGGTCTTGAGTGATGTCCTCCCCTCCGTGGGTATCCGCCTTGGAGGGATCGGGAATCCGGACATAGATAGTCCTTAAGATAGATGAAGGGTCGCCGCACTGTCCCTCTACCACGGCAATGTGATGGGTGACCTGGGGAGAGTTAATCTCTCTCAGATCGGGTTTAGGCCTAATCTGGTCGTAATTCGTAGCGACTTCCAGGGCGGCGAAGCGATCCAAGAGCTCGTTTAGGGAAGAGAGCTCCATTGGATCTAGCTGCTCGGCGAATTTCGAGCTGACGTGAAGATTGCTTTCGATGACCCGAGAGGTCATCGTCGGCGCAGCAGCCGAACGGGCGGTCATAAGGAAACCACCTAGCCTGAGAGTCTGGCCGACAGCCAAAGCTCCCTTAGCAACGGTGCCGTCTTTAAAGACGGAATGAGGCATCCTTCCTGATGGCGACGACACAGAGGAACTCTCAATGAAAGCACCAATGTTAGTGTCAAAACCGGCGGATCTCGGGTAGGGGGTCCCGAACTGTGCGTCTAGGCAGATGGTAGCAGGAGGCAGGGGACACGATGTTTTACCTAGGTTCGGGACCTCTTGATGGAGGTAAAACCTTACGTCCTGCTTGATTAATATTGATGATATGGGTATTACAAGAGTAGATCTACCACGAGATCGGAGAGGCTAAACCCTAGAATCTAGCCTATCGTATGATTGTTGTTTTTACGGACTAAAACCCTCCGGTTTATATAGACACCGGAGAGGGATAGGGTTACACAGAGTCGGTTACAATGGTAGGAAATCTACATATCCGTATGGCCAAGCTTGCCTTCCACGTCAAGGAAAGTCCCTTCCGGATACGGGACGAAGTCTTCAATCTTGTATCTTCATAGTCCAGGAGTCCGGCCAAAGGTATAGTCCGGCTATCCGGACACCCCCTAATTCAGGACTCTCTCACTGCCCGTAGCTTTAGCAAAACTCATCAATAAGAGAAAACTAACTTGATGGCGAGAGTATGTCCCTTTTTTTTGCGGATGATGGAGAGAGTACTTTTTTAGCATATGATGGAGAGAGTATGTTTAATCACAAGTTAGACTTATTTCAGTTCGCCTAGGTTGGATTAGTTAATCCTTCACACCGTTGAATTGAGATTGGATGGCCAGGATCAGACTTGCAACACGAACTGATCCTTACTCGACACGCCAAAGTCACCCTTTGCCATCGTCTTTTTCTTCCGGGCCGGCTATAGTCTCACCCACCATCGAGCAGCCATCTGATCAGAAATGTTGTTTCCTCAAGAGACAGGCCCAAGGATGCGACGCTAATCCCTAACTTATCGCCTTATCTCAAGTTGCCCCTGCCGTCACCGCCACGCTAACATAGTCATCTACTCTAATCCGTGCTGTGTCTCAGTGTTGTCGGCCCCACTCCAACCTCGAAGTTTGTATCCACTTGGCGGTACGACCCTATATCCTCGTTGGCCGCCGCGGGTGACTCGGACCTCATCCCGCCTCTATATTGCCGCCTTGTTCAGCATACGATCAATGAATCAAGAAGGCGGGCAAATTGTCTCAAAGAACAATTTTGGCCGAAGTGCTGTCCTTAACTCAATTTTGCCAGTCTATGATGTCCGAGTGTCCGTGGTCACTCTGCCGCCTATGGCTCCTCTTCAGCCACCTACTTCCTGTCCTCCTTCACCCCGGCCGTCAAGTACTTCAACATCTTAACACGTTGCTTTGAGGTCAAACTTTTTGTCCCTCGTGGTCAACATTTTAGTATCCTCCGAAGCGGGCGCAAGCTCAACGCTCCTCTCTTCAAGCTTGGATTTCTTATGAGACGCCGCCATCAATATGTTAAACCTCTTCGTCTTTTTGTCCATTTTAGACCGCTTCATACATGTCCCCTCCTTCACCAAGATTCCCTTGAATCTCTCCGTCATCTTAGACGCCGTTGATATTGCTCCAGCTAGGATGGTGTGTGGACAGACAACTGTTGTGGCAGGGGCACCCTGCGTCCCCAGCCACACCCAACCCATGCACCCCGTCGCCCACCCCTGCCCGCCCTTCCTGCCGCCCTTTTTGTTGGCGCCTTCCTTTGCCTTCTGTTTGAGGCGGCGGGCTTGCCGTGTCGCCAAGTTGATCCTCCGGGCCTCCACCTTCTGTGGATGCTCCACCTCTGCCGGCTTCGGCAGCTTGTCGATCGAGTCCATGCAGCGGCGGATGCGAAAAGGGCGGATATTGGGGTGGACAGCGCCAGCGGTCGGAGCGGAGGAGGTGAAGAAAGTGCGAGGTTTTAGCACGGAAACAGTGCAGACTGCTCCAAATGCCTGGGTTTTTTTATATAAAATTATTTTTCTAACACAAAATAACTTTTTGATAATTTTTAAAGCTTCCAAACTTGGTTTTCACAAAATGTTTCATTGTAAATTTTTCTTCATCGAATATATTTTTCTTCTGGAGAAGATCTACCCAACCAGTAAAGTAGTTGTACTGCTTGTGGTAGCACACATAGCATTTTGGCTCCTGAGATCGCATGCTCTCGAATGAACACTAAACTCAAAGTTTATTGCTATTTTTTTAGCATCAGTACAGACACAAACGCTCATGTACACGCGCATATACTTATCCTTATGAACGTACACACGCACCCCTACCCCTATGACCATCTTCGAGAGACTGAGTCGGCATATCATTTTGAGATCTACGAAGTCACCATAGGCGCCTCGTCGTCGACGGAAACGTCTCCTCCCACTGAAAGCGCATCGCCGGAAATCCTGAAATAAATCCAGGAATAATGCGAGCATCAGGATTTGAAGTCTGATGGGTTGGGGATACCACTGTCCACCTAACCATCTTAACCACAGAATGGTTCGCAAATTATTGCTATTTTTAATATCCGTACCAGCACCTTTTCTTTACCAAGACAAATGTTTTTTTTCTTTTTGTTGCCGTCTATTGCAGGCTGCATGCGGCCACACAAAGGTTGGCGTCTCTGCATTTGGCACGACTAATTGGACGTATCACTATCGCAAGTTGTTCGGAAATATATCGTCCATCCCTTTATCTTTTCGATGATGACAACGACCTGGCACACGGAATGGTTTGGGCATGCATGCGATGCAACGCGCTGCGGTGGCGCGTGCCGATGCCCTTGGCCACACGGAACAACGCTCACGACATCCAACCAATACTCACGATTTTCTTCTCACAACTAGATGATGCCCTACGCGTTGTCGTGCGAATTCGTTGTAAAATATTTCAATGAGATTTCATTGTATGAACACGAATATTTGGTTATTGCGTATAAATCAAGTTATATTGTGGCGTCAGTTACCAGTTGAAAAGGAGTTAAAAAAAAGAGCGCGAGAAGAAAATTTGCTATGAACCACGCTTGCATGCATCCATGCAATTAATTGCTAAAACTAATTGGGATGATCTGGTAACCATGGTGAGATGGCATAGGTGTGTGTTCATTAAATTACTCCCTTCGTTCACGAATAAGTATACATCTAGTTTTTGTCCTAAGTCAAAGTTTTAAAACTTTGACCAACTTTCTAGGAAAAAGTAGCAGCATTTATGACACCAAATTAGTATCAATAGATCCATTTTAAAATGTACTTTCATAACATACCAATTTGATGTCATATATGTTACTAATCTTTTCTATATAATTGGTCAAAATCTAAAACTTTGACTTAGAACAAAAGGTAGATATACACTTATTGGTGGATGGAGGAAGTAAGGTAATGGGAACTACTCCTATTTAGGTCCCTTTCAATGCATATGTGTTTAGATGATGTGCTAAGCACATTAAATAGTTTAGCAACTAAGAGTCTCAATGTATAGGTGTTTAACTTGTTGCTGCTAAGTACCCTTCATTGATGATTTAGCTAATACACTATTCTATGCGTTGGTGAGATTCCTTCATACCTAGGTTCATATGTGTAGCGTTGTTTCCCCTTGGGGTCATCAATGTGCTCTCTCTCCTCCTTAATTACTTTGTCATGTCATTATTTTTTTGCTTAGACTGTCCATAGTGGGAGTAACTTCAACACTAATATTGGGTCCAACTCAGCAAATTTTCCTATGTGGCAATGATTTAATGAGGAGAGAGATGAATTGAGTAATATAGCTAGATTCATACTATGGGTAACATCACACATACAAGACAAGATAAATCTATAACCTAATAAATGAAGTGTTGTATGACACCACACATATGTTACTCCCCACTATAAAGGTAGTAACATAGACTAGTAACATATGCATATTGCTAGACTAAGTTACTCCCCGTTATAGGTAGTCTTAGGCTGGTCATAGTGGGAGTAACATAGCAAGTAACATAATATATTCCGAGACAAGTTTGCTTATGTGGCAGCTAGTTAATGAGGAGAGAGGTGTTTGAAGTAACATATTATGGGCTTGTTTGGTTTCAATAAGTCACCTGACTTATAAGTCAGGTGACTTAAAACCAATGACTTATAAGTCACGCCTATTTGGTTGTCACCTGACTTATAAGTCACCTGACCACACTTTCCCACCTTATTTTTTTATGTAAAGGTGGTGGGACCCAGGCAAAAGAGGGTGACTTATAAGTTTTAAGTTGGGGTGGAGCAACTTATGACTTATAAGTTTGGGCGACTTAGAAGTTGGGTCTGTTTGGCAAAATAAGTCACTTTTTCACTTTTCGACTCATAAGTTGGTGACTTATTTGGAACCAAACAGGCCCTATGTTATCATCACATAGCGTTTTCTAAGAAAAGTTGAGTCTACAAGCTAATAAATGCAACCTATAAATTACATCTTCCATGACACTTTGCATTGTAAGGGTAGTAACATGGACTAGTGTCATATGCATGACACTTGTCTAAGTTACTCTCCACTATGACTAGCCTTATGTGGCATGGTTAGCACATGTACACCATGGAGCACTATTGGTAGAACAAATGGTACACAAATTTCATTCATGTCCTTTCCTAATATAATTAATACTTCGAAAATTCATCTCTGCACTCGAGCTCATGTGCTTCCAAGCTACAGTAAATTCAAAAAAATACTATTTTTTAAAAAAAATGTGAAAAAATTTGCATGGAAGAAGTTCGAGTGTGTGATATCTGTGCAAAAGTTCATCATGCTTGGACATCTGGGGAGCTCGTGGAAAAAAAGAAAAAATCGGTCCAAACATTCCATGAATAGTAACCTTACTCACATAGCCGATATTTTTCTTTTTTTGCCGTGCATTCCTCGAATATCCAAACTCCACCAAATTTGGCACAAACATCACGCACATGAGAATCTTGCTAGCAAAAAAAAACCAAAGTTTTTTTTTCTATTTTTAGTGATTTTTTTATTTTGCCTGGCCTCATCTGAGCCCGGGAGCAGAAACACCGCTCTCTTAATACTCGGTGTTATAGAATAAAATTTAGCCAATCTCAAACTGGAGTAGGCAAATATTTTAGCATATAATTTTTTTAAATCAATATTTTTAGCATAATTGGACTCAGCGGTTTCCTGTTGTTTTCTTCGCTCACAAACTCCAAAGCCATGCAAACAAGAAGACACACCCCATAGAGCCAAAGAAAATCTGCCAAATGAGACCATCCCACTTCACTTCCTGCATATGCTCGCCGCGAAACATGTTGTGCACGTGCACGCGTCTATCTATCTATCTGTTAGACTGTATATACGTAGTCTTATATAGGCCTTGTATTATATCTCTTGGTACATCTATATAATAAGATAGTCACACCCCGTTTTAAGGTGTTGAGCCAGTTTCCCAAACCCTATGTTTTACATGGTATCAGTTTAGGTTACGATGTCTTCCGCTGCACCACCTCCCGCTGCCGCCGCGCCGATCTCGACCGCTGCCGCCGCGCCGGCCCTTGCCCCGATGTCGCCCTTCATGGCCTCCCACCCCCTCGCGACGACGTACGGTGTCGTGCCGCCGCCGCCCACTTCCCCGTAGGCTTCGGGGTCTCCGGACGCTCCAATCGTCCTGACCGAGCCCGCGGCGCTGCCGGCCCCTGGCGGCCCTCCTCCGCCGGGTCCTCACCCGTGGTGCGGTGCTCCCACGCCATCCTATGGTGCGCCCCCACCGCCGTCATCCTTCTGGCCGGGGTCGGCCTATGCTGCGCCGCCGCCGCAACCCGACACGGCGGTGCCGCATCCGCCGCCACCTCACCACTACTACCAGGCGCCGCCGCCGTCCTATTGGGGCGCGACCGCCTCGCCGTACGGTGCCCCCGTAGCGCCCGGCCAAGGTGCTTCGGCTGCTGCGGGTGCTGGCCCCTACGCCGCGTCGGGCACCTACGGTCCTCCTGCAGCGCCCGGGCACGGCACTTTGGCTGCCGCCTCTGCCGGGTCCTACTCCTCCCCTGGCGCCTATGCGATGGTCCCTCGTCCAGAGATGGCCCTGTCCATGGATCCCTATGCCCCACTGGCGCAGGCGTACACTACTCAAACCGCGGTGCCGCCGTCGTTTTATTTCTCGCACCTGCTGCAGGTGAAGCTTGCGCCGGACAACTACCTGTCATGGCGTGCTCAGGTCTTGCCTCTACTCCGCAGCCGCTACTTGGAGGGCTACGTCGATAGATCCATCCCGTGTCCACCCTCTCACCATCCGGCATATCACACGTGGGTGGCGCAGGATCAGGCTATTCTCTCCGCTATCCAGTCTTCGCTCACGCCGAGTGTTTCGTCGATGGTCATCTTCGCCGCTACGTCCAGGGAGGCGTGGGCGGCCCTCCACACTAGTTTCGCCTCTCAGTCCCAGGCGTGTGCGCACTCTATACGCACCGAGCTGGGTGAGACCAAGCTTGGCGATCTCAGCATCACGGAGTACTTCAACAAGATGACGAGCCTCGCCGACACCTTGGCCTCTGTTGGTCAGCCGCTTCAGGATGAGGACTTCACCACTTTTGTGCTTAACGGGCTTGATGATGATTATGACAATCTCATTGAGAACGTCCATGGTCGAGAGGATACGCTCCCGCGTCATGAGCTCTATGCGCGCCTCCTTGGGCATGAGCAGCGCATCAAGGCGCGCCGTGTTTCCCCCAGCTTCGCCTCCACCAACGCCGCCACACGCGGCAAACCTCAGAAGCCGGCCGCATAAGGTGGCAAACCACCGGCTTCCTCGTCGCAGGCCTCGCGGGGCAACGCGCCGACCATCACTGGAGGAAGTCGCCCAGTTGCTTGCTGTTCTAGTTGCAGTGCCTCAGGCTTGTCAGCTTTGTGGCATCGATCGTCACCTCGCCTCTCGCTGCCACAGACGCTACAAGCAAGACTTCCTTGGCCTTGGTAACAATGGAAAATGGAATGATAAGCCGGCTGCAGCTGCTGTGACGGGGCACGAGCACGGGCGCACCCAGTCCAACTCTCTTGATCCGACGTGGTATATGGATACAGGAGCGACGAATCATCTCACCAGCGAGATGGGCAGGCTCTCCACTCAGGAACCATATCGTGGACATGATCAGGTGCACACCGCCAACGGAGCAGGTATGCGCATCTCCCATGTTGGTCAGGCATCACTTCTTGCACACAATTTTCGCAAACTGCATCTTTCCAATTGTTGGGGAACGTAGTAATTTCAAAAAAATTCCTACGCACACGCAAGATCATGGTGATGCATAGCAACGAGGGGAGAGTGTGATCTACGTACCCTTGTAGACCGACAGCGGAAGCGTTATGACAAAGCGGTTGATGTAGTCGTACGTCTTCACGGCCCGACCGATCAAGCACCGAAACTACGACACCTCCGAGTTCTAGCACACGTTCAGCTCGATGACGATCCCCGGACTCCGATCCAGCAAAGTGTCGGGGAAGAGTTCCGTCAGCACGACAGCGTGGTGACGATCTTGATGTACTACCGTTGTAGGGCTTCGCCTAAGCACCGCTACAATATTATCGAGGATTATGGTGGAAGGAGGCACCGCACACGGCTAAGAATATGATCACGTGGCTTGTGTGTCTAGGGGTGCCCCCTGCCCCCGTATATAAAGGAGCAAGGGGAGGAGGCCGGTCGGCCCCTATGGCGCGCCAAGGAGGAGTCCTCCTCCTAGTAGGAGTAGGACTCCTACTAGGAGGGGAAAGAAGTGGGGAGGGAGAAGGAGAGGGGGGCGCCGCCCCCCCTCTCCTAGTCCAGTTCAGACCAGGGGGGAGGAGGCGCGCGGCCCACCTTTGGCTGCCCCTCTCTCTCCACTAAGGCCCATATGGCCCATTACTTCTCCCGGGGGGTTCCGGTAACCCTCCGGCTCTCCGGTTTTCTCCGAAATCACCCGGAACACTTCCGGTGTCCGAATATAGCCGTCCAATATATCAATCTTTATGTCTCGACCATTTCGAGACTCCTCGTCATGTCCATGATCACATCCGGGACTCCGAACTAACGTTGGTACATCAAAACTCATAAACTCATAATATAACTATCATCGAAACCTTAAGCGTGCGGACCCTACGGGTTCGAGAACAATGTAGACATGACCGAGACACGTCTCCGGTCAATAACCAATAGCGGAACCTGGATGCTCATATTGTCTCCTACATATTCTACGAAGATCTTTATCGGTCAGACCGCATAACAACATACGTTGTTCCCTTTGTCATCGGTATGTTACTTGCCCGAGATTCGATCGTCGGTATCTCAATACCTAGTTCAATCTCATTACTGGCAAGTCTCTTTACTCGTTTCATAATACATCATCTCGCAACTAACTCATTAGTTGTAATGCTTGCAAGGCTTATGTGATGTGCATTACCGAGAGGGCCCAGAGATACCTCTCCGACAATCGGAGTGACAAATCGTAATCTCGAAATACGCCAACCCAACATTCACCTTTGGAGACACCTGTAGAGCTCCTTTATAATCACCCAGTTACGTTGTGATGTTTGATAGCACACAAAGTGTTCCTCCGGTAAACGGTAGTTGCATAATCTCATAGTTATAGGAACATGTATAAGTCATGAAGAAAGCAATAGCAACATACTAAATGACTGGGTGCTAAGCTAATGGAATGGGTCATGTCAATCACATCATTCTCCTAATGATGTGATCCCATTAATCAAATGACAAGACATGTCTATGGTTAGGAAACATAACCATCTTCGATTAATGAGCTAGTCAAGTAGAGGCATACTAGTGATGTTTGGTTTATCTATATATTCACACAAGTATTATGTTTCCAGATAATACAATTCTAGCATGAATAATAAACATTTATCATGATATAAGGAAATAAAATAATAACATTATTATTGCCTCTAGGGCATATTTCCTTCAGTCTCCCACTTGCACTAGAGTCAATAATCTAGATTACACAGTAGTGATTCTAACACCCATGGAGCTACGGTGTTGATCATGTTTTGCTCGTGGAAGAGGCTTAGTCAACGGGTTTGCTACATTCAGATCCGTATGTATCTTGCAAATCTCTATGTCTCCCACCTGGACTAGATCCCGGATGGAATTGAAGCGTCTCTTGGTGTGCTTGGTTCTCTTGTGAAATCTGGATTCCTTTGCCAAGGCAATTGCACCATTATTGTCACAAAAGATTTTCATTGGACCCGATGCACTAGGTATGAAACCTAGATCGGATATGAACTCCTTCATCCAGACTCCTTCGTTTGCTGCTTCCGAAGCAGCTATGTACTCCGCTTCACATGTAGATCCCGCCACAATGCTTTGTTTAGAACTGCACCAACTAACAGCTCCACCATTTAATGTAAACACGTATCCGGTTTGCGATTTAGAATCGTCCGGATCAGTGTCAAAGCTTGCATCAGCGTAACCATTTACGATGAGCTCTTTGTCACCTCCATATATGAGAAACATATACTTAGTCCTTTTCAGGTATTTCAGGATGTTCTTGATCGCTGTCCAGTGATCCACTCCTGGATTACTTTGGTACCTCCCTGCTAGACTTATAGCAAGACACACATCAGGTCTGGTACACAGCATTGCATACATGATAGAGCCTATGGCTGAAGCATAGGGAACATCTTTCATTTTCTCTCTATCTTCTGCATTGCACTGGTAGAAAAAGGGCCTATAGTCCCGGTTCGTAAGGGCCTTTAGTCCCGGTTCCTGAACCGGGACTAAAGTGTCGGTACTAATGCCCCGACCCTTTAGTCCCGGTTCAATCCAGAACCGGGACTGATGGACCTCCACGTGGGCAGTGCGCAGAGCCCAGGCAGGAGACCCTTTGGTCCCGGTTGGTGGCACCAACCGGGACCAATAGGCATCCACGCGTCAGCATTTCTGTGGCT
>NC_057806.1:16923802-16929771 GCF_018294505.1 Triticum aestivum | reverse complement strand
ATTAATAGAGAGAAGTGTCCTCTCTTATGTCCGTGCTTGGTCGACGCTACGTACTATACATATGTATAGAGAGGACTAGACACGCTGGCTAGCTAGTAAGCAAACGAAGGAAACAGAAGATCGTCATGAACATATATGCATACAGAGAGAAGTGATATCGACCACCTCTCCTTCTCTGAGAGATTGGTCGAACAACAAGTTCTCGTATATCTATCTGACACTACCAGCTACATATATACAATAATTATCTCTTACAAATATAATCATACGGACTCAGGGTCCACATAGAATTCTCCGTCTTCAGGGATCACGTGGTCAAGAAAGAATCCCGCCAATTCCTCTTGAATTGCTCGCATGCGAGCTGGTGCTAGGAGTTCATCCCGCTTCCGAAACATCTAATTTAAAGAAGGGGGTCAATACATATATATATGAATGAATGAAACTCAACACAAATGATGGTAATAAAATAAAATTGTGAATGTTGTTATTTACGTACTTCATGTTGTTCGTCAGTGTAGCCCCGCTCACAGGTCATGTGGCGGATGGACTCGCAAATATAGTATCCACAGAAATCATTCCCTTGTTCCTGCCACAACCACTTTACAAGAAATAGAGGTTAATCAAACTGATAAGCAAGAATGCCAAATGGTATTGATGAAACTAGCGCTTGAATGACTAGTAGATGCGCTTAAAATGCTACTATAGTACTTACTTTCGGGTGTCTAAATTGCAGCTCCTTCGGCAGTCCCGGAGCTTTTCTGGTGAATTTTCTCCAAACCCTGCCGGACAAAGTAAACAATTACTTGATATATCAGGAAATGAACAAAGTTGCTGATATGGTGGATAATGATTGATTTAACTTACTTCTCGAGTATTTGAGTCATGTCTGCATAGTCCTGGGGATCTTTTCGTCTTGAGTCTAAGACGGTTACTAGTCCCTGCTCAAGCTTAATCTCTAGGAGAATATAGTGGAAACTGCACACGCATGCATAACTCATCAATTACATTACTATAACCTTGACTAATATATAAGGGAAACCGAATACACACAAGACAGTAACACTCACTTGAAGTTGTAAGGAAAGAGTATTATATCTTTGTTTTCATTTATTATGAACGATTGTAGCAAGTTGGCCTCGGTAGCTGCGGCATGAAATTTAACCTGAGTTGCATCTATGAAATATGTGTTAATGAACCCAATATCACCGACTTGTCTTTTCTTCAATTCGGCGATCTTCAATCTGCATAATATAGTGAGGATGATTATAAATACATGCAATGAAAGAGCTAAGCTATATAGAGAAACTTAATGACAGAAGTAGTACTACTTACAGACAGTAACAGGCAACCGTTGTTTTATTGAGGGCCAATTGATTGAAAAACTGATAGAACTCCTCAAATGGAACATGCAACAGATCAATTCCAACGAGGTCATGCTCCTTTTTAACTTTCACATACAAAGTACTCCTCCCCCCAGAGTCTCTGCAGATTTTCAAGTACCAATCATGCAATCTTCGCATCATCGTTGATAGAGATCTTTCATCTTTGACGAGAGGCTTCCCGTACTCATATCTTTGTATCTGCATGTCCATGGGTTCATAATGTACTTCGTCGGGCGGGTAATCTCCAAGATTGCTATAAGCGGGCACCATCCTCGGATCATTAGCGACGTTGTGGCTAGGCACCTTGAGCGGGGGGCACGATTGCTTCGCTTGTTCGCCGAGCTGGGCAATTTGTTTCCCAGCTCGTCGTTCTTTGAGCCTTTGATCACTGACAGTATTTCCCGACCGCTCCGCTTCGGCAAATTCCTTTCCAATAATGCGCTCATAGTTTCCTTTCAGCGGAGACTTCGGTGGTTTTGTCAGGGCAGCCAGAGTGCGCTTCACTTTCACCGGATCTACCTTCTCCTCTGGAGGTGGATGTCTCTTTGCTCTCAACCCTTGAAACCAGTCATCCACTTCGGTTCGCGCGATCTCGGCGTTCTCCTCCGGGGTCCTCTCATATGGTAACTTCTCTGGAGTCTTCAGAGAAGGACCGAATCTGTATGTCCTCCCGCCTCTGGTTGTACTGCTAGACGCCGACCGAGCAGGCGGAGCGGTTGTCTTCTTTACTTGCTTACGAGGCGGAGGAGAAGGACTACGACGCGCCGGAGCAGCTGGAGCGGCGGCAGGTCTCTTCCGCCCTTGCTGACGAGGCGGAGAAGGAGGAGGCTGGCTGCTCGGGCGCATCGGCGCAGGCGGAGAAGGAGGCGGAGTGCCGCCACGCGCCGGAAAAGGAGCCGGCCGAGGGCCCTGATCGTCACTCACCGGAGGAGGAGGCGGTGGAGGAGGCGGAGTGCCCTGAATCGCCGGAGGAGGAGGAGGAGGCGGAGGCGTCCAGTTCGGAAGGTTGATGAGCTCCTTCCGCCATAGGCATGGAGTCTTCAAAGCAGACCCCAGCCGAGTCTCCCCTTCACCGGTAGGGTGGTCAAGCTGGAGGTCCTCAAATCCCTCCGTTATTTCATCCACCATCACCCTAGCATATGCTTCTGGAATCGGCCGGCAGTGAAATGTTGCGCCGGGTTCAGTAGGATAAACAGAGCCAACAACCGCCTTGACCTTCAAATTCATCCATTGCGTCATAAGGTGGCAATTTTGAGACTCCGTGATAGCATCCACGGGATAGCTGGCAGGAGCCGTCAAGGCATGCTCCGGCTGAAGCAGCTCGGTGGAAGCCACGCTGCTTCTGCGCTGAGATGGCGGGGTAGCTTCGGGGGAGGCTTCGGCAGTACGTTTGCCGCGATTTGCTTCTCGTTCCTCTATCGCGTCTACCCTTGCTTGCAGCGCCTGCATTTGGGTCTGCTGCACTTTTTTCCTCCTCTCATGGGATTTGTAACCGCCTGCGTCCGGAAACCCAACCTTCCACGGAATGGAGCCTGGCGTGCCTCGTGTCCGTCCAGGGTGCTCAGGATTCCTGAGGGCCATTGTGAGCTCGTTGTTCTCTCTGTCTGGAAAGAACGTCCCTTCCTGCGCTGCTTCGATATACTGCTTAAGCTTACTGACTGGTATGTCCATTTGATCGTTTGTCCAAATGCACTTCCCTGTTACAGGGTCCAAGGTTCCGCCAGCCCCGAAGAACCAAGTCCGGCAATGGTCTGGCCAGTTAATTGTCTCTAGTTCGATCCCTTTATGAACCAGATCATTCTCAGTCTTGGACCACTTAGGCCAGGCTACGAGGTAGCCACCTGACCCCGTGCGATGGTGAAGCTTCTTCTTCGCAGCATTTTGCTTGTTTGTCGCTGACATCTTCTTACTCTTTTCCGATGTCTTGTGGGCCACAAATGCGGGCGAGTGATCTCTGATCTTCTCATATCTGCCCTTGAATTCTGGTGTCTCATTATTTTCGACAAACTTATTCAGCTCTTTCTTCCACCTCCTGAATAGTTCTGCCATCCTCTTCAGAGCAAAAGACTTGATTAATTTCTCTTTAACTGGGTTCTCTGGATTATCCTTTGGCGGTAGGGTGAAATTTGACTTCAGCTTAGTCCAAAGATCATTTTTCTGCATATCATTGACATAAGACACCTCAGGGTCTTCTGTAGCCGGCTTAAACCATTGCTGGATGCTTATCAGGATCTTGTCCCTAACCAGAACCCCGCACTGAGCAACAAATGCGCTCTTTGTCCTGAGGGGTTCAATAGGTTGGCCATCGGGCGCGATTGCTATGATCTCAAACTTTTCATCCGAGCTCAACTTTTTCTTCGGGCCTCGTCTCTTTACCGAAGTTGTTCTCGATCCGGAGGGCTAGAAAAAAGAACAAAGACTTAATTAATATGTGTACATACCAAAACAATGAATGCATCAATCAGCTAGTCAGCATAGGCTTAACTAATATATATACCTGGTCGGACTCGGTTCGGTCACCGGAGTCGTCATCACGGTCTCCTTCTTGCACCGGCATTGGGTCACCGGAGCCGTCCTCATGTTCTTCTTCTTGCACCGGCATTAGGTCACCGTAGCCAGCTTGTTCACCCTCTCCTTCCAGACCATCGGTTTCGTTGAGAAACAATGAGATGGCATCACTTCCTTCTGCGATTATGTCCCTCAACAACGCTTCTTTTGCTTCGTCTAGGGCGGTGTCCATAGTTTCTACAAATATTTACAACTTGGCAATTATTATTCAAACATGACAGATGGATATATTAGTGCCAAACATAGAACTAGCTACCTAATCATAGTAAGCTATCGGGACGGGGTATATATCGACAACCACGACACTACATCTATGTCCCTCGACGACCCTCGTTCCCGATAAAAAAAAGAGGAAGAAGAAGAAAAAAAGAGGAGAAGAAAGAATAGAGGAGAAGAACTCCTCTATTCTTTCTTCTCCTCTTTTTTTTTCTTCTTCCTCTTCTTTTTTTATCCTCTTCTTCCTCTCATGTTCGAGAGGATCGCCGAGGGGTCGGGAGGTTGCCTAGTGTCAAAGGATTCAACAAAACCATGTCTTCATCATTAGGCGAAAGTAACATGTGCACGATGGTACGAAGCTCTTCAAAGTTGTTCTGTAACGGAGTCCCAGATAGGATAATTCGCTTTTTGGTACAAAGTTCAGAAAGAGCCTTCCGAATATCGCTATTTGGAAGGCCTTTGCAGAATTCGTACCAAAAGGCGGATTATTCTATCTGGGACTCCATTCCAGAACAACTTTACAGAACTTCGTACCAACATGCCCTGGTTACTTCCGGCTAATGATGAAGGCATGGATTTCTTCAATACTTTGACACTAGGAAACCTATCTCGACCCCTCGGCGATCCTCGACCCCTCGAACCCTCGACGACCCTGGAACCCTCGACCCCTCGGCGATCCTCTTCTTCCTCTCATGTTCGAGAGGATCGCCGAGGGGACGGGAGGTTGCGTAGTGTCAAAGGATTCAACAAAACCATGTCTTCATCATTAGGTGAAAGTAACATGTGCATGATGGTACGAAGCTCTTCAAAGTTATTCTGGAACGGAGTCCCAGATAGGATAATTCGCTTTTTGGTACAAAGTTCAGCAGGAGCCTTCCCAATATCGCTATTTGGAAAGCCTTTGCTGAATTCGTACCAAAAGGCGGATTATTCTATCCGGGACTCCATTCCAGAACAACTTTGCAGAACTTCGTACCAACATGCCCTGGTTACTTCCGGCTAATGATGAAGGCATGGATTTCTTCAATACTTTGACACTAGAAACCTCTCTCGACCCCTCGGCGATCCTCGACCCCTCGAACCCTCGATGACCCTGGAACCCTCGACCCCTAGACGACCCTGGAACCCTCGACCCTCGACCCTATAGAACCCTCGAACCCTCGACCCTGAAACCCTCGACCCTTGACCCCTTAACGACCCTCGACCCTCTACCCTATTTCCCGACCCTCGACCCCTCGGCGATCCTCGACACCCTCGTTCCCGATAAAAATTAAGAAGGAGAAGAAGCTCCTCTATTCCTTCTTCTTCTCCTCTTTTTTTCTTCTTCTTCCTCTTCTTCCTCTCCTCGTCTTCTCCTTCTTCTTCTCCTTCTTTCTCTACTTATTTTCCTTTTCCTTATTTTACTTTTTCCTCTCCACTAACATAAAATGCACTAACCTAAAACGCAACAAACATAAAATGCACTAAATCGATCAACTAACCTAAAATCAGTGATAAAATGCACTAACCTAAAATCGATATCTACTAACAACTTAAAAAATTAATACATATTTGAAAAAATGCATATATGAAAAAAACATCATCATATCATCAACAGAAAAAAAACATCACATATCATCAACAGAAAAAAAACATCATCATATCATCAACAGAAAAAAAACATCATCATATCATCAACATCATCATATCATCAACCTAAAATCAGTGATAAAGGGCGCCGGTGGCTGGACCGAAGGTGGCGGCGTGTGGTCGGGGCGACGGCGACGGGGTTGGGGAAGGAGTGGCGCGCGCGGCGACGGCGAC
>NC_057806.1:16890678-16922758 GCF_018294505.1 Triticum aestivum | reverse complement strand
ATTTTAGGTCACAAAAATTATATTATTTTTGCTATTGAAGAATATTATAGTTCTATTTTAGTTGATCATAACATAATATTTTAATTGATTGTTTTTATTTTCATAAAAGTTTTGTAGTTCATTCTGTTTGCTATTAATTCATTCTTTGAGCTAAATGACTCTGAAATTGGAAAGCATTTAAAAATGAACTCTGAAAAGTTTGAAAGTTGGCATGGTATCATCATTTCACCCACATAGCATGTTCCAAAAAGTAGAGGGGGTTACGACAAAAACTTGATGCACTTCGTGTACAAAATGGACAATCACTTTCGAAGTATCAAAGTTTCGGACAATAACTGCGCCACATCATTGGCTAGGACGAATTGTTCGTCTGTGTACCCAAGATTGTTTAGATCCACTGTTGTCATAACGTACTGTGGGTCTACCTGTACCCCGCCTCCTGACATATTGATCCATTTGCCTCAACACATAAAACCTTGAAGCATAAGACATGAAAGCATTTCAAATAAACTCTGAAAAAGTTGAAAGTTGGGATGGTATCATAATTTCACCCACATAGCATGTGCATGTACAAAACGGACAATGGTAGCATGTTCGTCTGTTACAAATTTGGCATGGTATCATCATAATGGTTGCGGGAGAAAGTCTTCACTTTTTCTTCGCTTGTGTCATTTGCTTATTGCGCCGTAACCATGGATAATCTTCATTGTTTATCAGGATGCTTGGGTCAGCCTTGACATTGAAGGGAGGAATTTCATGAAACTTTTCATAATCTTCAGACATGTCTGTATTGCCGTCCACTCCCAGGATGTCCCTTTTTCCTGAAAGAACTATGTGGCGCTTTGGCTCATCGTATGATGTATTCGCTTCCTTATCTTTTCTTTTTCTCGGTTTGGTAGACATGTCCTTCACATAGATAACCTGTGCCACATCATTGGCTAGGACGAACGGTTCGTCAGTGTACCCAAGATTCTTCAGATCCACTGTTGTCATTCCGTACTGTGGGTCTACCTGTACCCCACTGCCTAACAGATTGACCCATTTGCACTTAAACAAAGGGACCTTAAAATCAGGTCCGTAGTCAAGTTCCCATATGTCCACTATGTAACCATAATATGTATCCTTTCCGCTCTCGGTTGCTGCATCAAAGCGGACACCGCTGTTTTGGTTGGTGCTCTTTTGATCTTGGGCGATCGTGTAAAATGTATTCCCATTTATCTCGTATCCTTTGTAAGTCAATACAGTCAAAGATGGTCCCCTGGACAACAAGTACAACTCATCACAAACAGTGTTGTCACCTCTGCGACGTGTTTCCAACCAACTGCTGAAAGTCCTGATGTGTTCACATGTAATCCAGTCGTCGCACTACTCCGGGTGTTTGGAGCGCAGACTGTTCTTGTGTTCATCGACATACGGGGTCACCAAGGTAGAGTTCTGTAGAACTGTGTAGTGTGCTTGAGACCAAGAATATCCGTCCCTGCATATTATTGAGTCTCTTCCAAGAGTGCCTTTTCCAGTCAGTCTCCCCTCATACTGCGATTTAGGGAGACCTATCTTGTTAAGGCCAGGAATGAAGTCAACACAAAACCCGATAACATCCTCTGTTTGATGGCCCATGGAGATGCTTCCTTCTGGCCTAGCGCGGTTACGGACATATTTCTTTAGGACTCCCATGAACCTCTCAAAGGGGAACATATTGTGTAGAAATACGGGCCCCACGATGACAATCTCGTCGACTAGATGAACTAGGACGTGCGTCATGATATTGAAGAAGGATGGTGGTAACACCACCTCGAAACTGACAAGACATTGCGCCACATCACTCCTTAGCCTTGGTACAATTTCTGGATCGATCACTTTCTAAGAGATTGCATTGAGGAATGCACATAGCTTCACAATGGCTAATCAGACGTTTTCCGGTAGAAGCCCCCTCAATGCAACCGGAAGCAGTTGCGTCATAATCACGTGGCAGTCATGAGACTTTAGGTTCTGAAACTTTTTCTCTGGCATATTTATTATTCCCTTTATATTCGACGAGAAGCCAGTCGTGACCTTCATACTGAGCAGGCATTCAAAGAAGATTTCTTTCTCTTCTTTCGTAAGAGCGTAGCTGGCAGGACCTTTATACTGCTTCGGAGGCATGCCGTCTTTTTCGTGCAAACGTTGCAGGTCCTCCCGTGCCTCAGGTGTATCTTTTGTCTTCCCATTCACGCCCAAGAAGCCTAGCAGGTTCACGCAAAGGTTCTTCGTCACGTGCATCACGTCGATTGAGGAGCGGACCTCTAGGTCTTTCCAGTAGGGTAGGTCCCAAAATATAGATTTCTTCCTCCACATGGGTGTGTGTCCCTCAGCGTCATTCGAAACAGCTAGTCCACCGGGACCCTTTCCAAAGATTACGTAGTGTAAATCATTGACCATAGCAAGCACATGATCACTGGTGCGCATGGCGGGCTTCTTCCGGTGATCTGCCTCACCTTTGAAATGCTTGCCTTTCTTTCGACATTGATGATTGGTCGGAAGAAATCGACGATGGCCCAGGTACACATTCTTCCTGCATTTGTCCAGGTATATACTTTCAGTGTCATCTAAACAGTGCGTGCATGTGTGGTATCCTTTGTTTGTCTGTCCTAAAAGGTTACTGAGAGCGGGCCAATCGTTGATGGTCACGAACAGCAACGCCTTAAGGTTAAATTCCTCCTGTCTGTGCTCATCCCACGTACGTACACCGTTTTCATTCCACTGTAAAAGTTCTTCAACAAATGGCCTTAGTGTTGGGTTTCATAGTAATTTCAAAAAATTTCCTACGCACACGCAAGATCATGTGATGCATAGCAACGAGGGGGAGAGTATTGTCTACGTACCCTATGCAGACCGACTGCGGAAGCGATGACACGACGTAGAGGAAGTAGTCGTACGTCTTCACGATCCAACCGATCAAGTACCGAAACTACGGCACCTCCGAGTTCGAGCACACGTTCAGCTCGATGACGATCCCCGGACTCCGATCCAGCAAAGTGTCGGGGAAGAGTTCCGTCAGCACGACGGCGTGGTGACGATCTTGATGAACTACAGCAGTAGGGCTTCGCCTAAACTCCGCTACAGTATTATCGAGGAATATGGTGGCAGGGGGCACCGCAGACGGCTAAGGAATAGATCACGTGGATCAACTTGTGTCAACTTGTGTGTTTAGAGGTGCCCCTGCCTCCGTATATAAAGGAGGAGAGGAGGGGAGGCTGGCCGGCCAAGGGGGGGAGGCGCAGGAGAGTCCTACTCCCTCTGGGAGTAGGATTCCCCCTCCAATCCTAGTCCAACTAGGATTCCTCGGAGGGGAAAAGAGGAGGAGGGGGCCGGCCACCTCTCCTAGTCCTAATAGGACTAGGGGAAGGGGGGGCGCGCAGCCCATCTAGGGCTGCCCCTTCTCTATTCCACTAAGGCCCACTATGGCCCAAATAGCTCCCGGGGGGTTCCGGTAACCCTCTCGGTATTCCGGTAAAATCCCGATTTCACCCGGAACACTTCCGATATCCAAATATAGGCTTCCAATATATCAATCTTTACGTCTCGACCATTTCGAGACTCCTCGTCATGTCCGTGATCACATCCGGGACTCCGAACAACCTTCGGTACATCAAAATGCATAAACTCATAATATAACTGTCATCGTAACCTTAAGCGTGCGGACCCTACGGGTTCGAGAACAATGTAGACATGACCGAGACACGTCTCCGGTCAATAACCAATAGCGGGACCTGGATGCCCATATTGGCTCCTACATATTCTACGAAGATCTTTATCGGTCAGACCGCATAACAACATACGTTGTTCCCTTTGTCATCGGTATGTTACTTGCTCGAGATTCGATCGTCGGTATCCAATACCTAGTTCAATCTCGTTACCGGCAAGTCTCTTTACTCGTTCCGTAATACATCATCTCACAACTAACATATTAGTTGTAATGCTTGCAAGGCTTATGTGATGTGTATTACCGAGAGGGCCCAGAGATACCTCTCCGACAATCGGAGTGACAAATCCTAATCTCGAAATACGCCAACCCAACATCGACCATTGGAGACACCTGTAGTACTCCTTTATAATCACCCAGTTACGTTGTGACGTTTGGTAGTACCCAAAGTGTTCCTCTGGTAAACGGGAGTTGCATAATCTCATAGTCATAGGAACATGTATAAGTCATGAAGAAAGCAATAGCAACATACTAAACGATCGGGTGCTAAGCTAATGGAATGGGTCATGTCAATCAGATCATTCTACTAATGATGTGACCTCGTTAATCAAATAACAACTCATTGTTCATGCTTAGGAAACATAACCATCTTTGATTAACGAGCTAGTCAAGTAGAGGCATACTAGTGACACTTTGTTTGTCTATGTATTCACACATGTATTATGTTTCCGGTAAATACAATTCTAGCATGAATAATAAACATTTATCATGATTATTAGGAAATAAATAATAAGTTTATTATTGCCTCTAGGGCATATTTCCTTCAGTCTCCCACTTGCACTAGAGTCAATAATCTAGATTACACTGTAATGATTCTAACACCCATGGAGCCTTGGTGCTGATCATGTTTTGCTCGTGGAAGAGGCTTAGTCAACGGGTCTGCAACATTCAGATCCGTATGTATCTTGCAAATCTCTATGTCTCCCACCTGGACTAGATCCCGGATGGAGTTGAAGCGTCTCTTGATGTGTTTGGTCCTTTTGTGAAATCTGGATTCCTTTGCCAAGGCAATTGCACCAGTATTGTCACAAAAGATTTTCATTGGACCCGATGCGCTAGGTATGACACCTAGATCGGATATGAACTCCTTCATCCAGACTCCTTCATTTGCTGCTTCCGAAGCAGCTATGTATTCCGCTTCACATGTAGATCCCGCTACGACGCTTTGTTTAGAACTGCACCAACTGACAGCTCCACCGTTTAATGTAAACACGTATCCGGTTTGCGATTTAGAATCGTCCGGATCAGTGTCAAAGCTTGCATGAACGTAACCTTTTACGATGAGCTCTTTGTCACCTCCATATACGAGAAACATATCCTTAGTCCTTTTCAGGTATTTCAGGATGTTCTTGACCGCTGTCCAGTGATCCACTCCTGGATTACTTTGGTACCTTCCTGCTAAACTTATAGCAAGGCATACATCAGGTCTGGTACACAGCATTGCATACATGATAGATCCTATGGCTGATGCATAGGGAACATCTTTCATATTCTCTCTATCTTCTGCAGTGGTCGGGCATTGAGTCTTACTCAATTTCACACCTTGTAACACAGGCAAGAACCCTTTCTTCGCTTGATCCATTTTGAACTTCTTCAAAATTTTGTCAAGGTATGTGCTTTGTGAAAGTCCAATTAAACGTTTTGATCTATCTCTATAGATCTTAATGCCTAATATGTAAGCAGCTTCACCGAGGTCTTTCATTGAAAAACTTTTATTCAAGTATCCCTTTATGCTATCCAGAAATTCTATATCATTTCCAATCAGTATTATGTCATCCACATATAATATCAGAAATGCTACAGAGCTCCCACTCACTTTCTTGTAAATACAGGCTTCTCCGAAAGTCTGTATAAAACCAAATGCTTTGATCACACTATCAAAACGTTTATTCCAACTCCGAGAGGCTTGCACCAGTCAATAAATGGATCGCTGGAGCTTGCACACTTTGTTAGCTCCCTTTGGATCGACAAAACCTTCCGGTTGCATCATATACAACTCTTCTTCCAGAAATCCATTCAGGAATGCAGTTTTGACATCCATCTGCCAAATTTCATAATCATATAATGCGGCAATTGCTAACATGATTCGGACGGACTTAAGCATCGCTACGGGTGAGAAGGTCTCATCGTAGTCAATCCCTTGAGCTTGCCGAAAACCTTTTGCGACAAGTCGAGCTTTGTAGACAGTAACATTACCATCAGCGTCAGTCTTCTTCTTAAAGATCCATTTATTTTCAATTGCTTGCCGATCATCGGGCAAGTCAACCAAAGTCCATACTTTGTTCTCATACATGGATCCCATCTCAGATTTCATGGCTTCAAGCCATTTTGCGGAATCTGGGCTCACCATCGCTTCTTCATAGTTCGTAGGTTCATCATGATCTAGTAGCATGACTTCCAGAACAGGATTACCGTACCACTCTGGCGCGGATCTTACTCTGGTTGATCTACGTGGTTCAGTAGTATCTTGATCTGAAGTTTCATGATCATTATCATTGGCTTCCTCACTAACTGGTGTAGGTGTCACTGAAACAGTTTTCTGTGATGAACTACTCTCCAGTAAGGGAGCAGGTACAGTTACCTCGTCAAGTTCTACTTTCCTCCCACTCACTTCTTTCGAGAGAAACTCCTTCTCTAGAAATGATCCATTCTTAGCAACGAATGTCTTGCCTTCGGATCTGTGATAGAAGGTGTACCCAACAGTTTCCTTTGGGTATCCTATGAAGAAACATTTCTCCGATTTGGGTTCGAGCTTATCAGGTTGAAGCTTTTTCACATAAGCATCGCAGCCCCAAACTTTAAGAAACGACAACTTTGGTTTCTTGCCAAACCACAGTTCATAAGGCGTCGTCTCAACGGATTTTGATGGTGCCCTATTTAACGTGAATGCGGCCGTCTCTAAAGCACAACCCCAAAATGATAGCGGTAAATCTGTAAGAGACATCATAGATCGCACCATATCTAGTAAAGTACGATTACGACGTTCGGACACACCATTGCGTTGTGGTGTTCCGGGTGGCGTGAGTTGTGAAACTATTCCACAGTTTTTCAAATGTACACCAAACTCGTAACTCAAATATTCTCCTCCACGATCAGATCGTAGAAACTTTATTTTCTTGTTACGATGATTTTCAACTTCACTCTGAAATTCTTTGAACTTTTCAAATGTTTCAGACTTATGCTTCATTAAGTAGATATATCCATATCTGCTCAAATCATCTGTGAAGGTGAGAAAATAACGATATCCGCCTCGAGCATCAATATTCATTGGACCACATACATCGGTATGTATGATTTCCAACAAATCTGCTGCTCTCTCCATAGTACCGGAGAACGGTGTTTTAGTCATCTTGCCCATGAGGCACGGTTCGCAAGTACCAAGTGATTCATAATCAAGTGGTTCCAAAAGTCCATCAGCATGGAGTTTCTTCATGCGCTTTATACCGATATGACCTAAACGACAGTGCCACAAATAAGTTGCACTTTCATTATCAACTCTGCATCTTTTGGTTTCAACATTATGAATATGTGTATTACTACTATCGAGATTCAATAAGAATAGACCACTCTTCAAGGGTGCATGACCATAAAAGATATTACTCATATAAATAGAACAACCATTATTCTCTGATTTAAATGAATAACCGTCTCGCATTAAACAAGATCCAGATATAATGTTCATGCTCAACGCTGGCACCAAATAACAATTATTTAGGTCTAATATTAATCCCGAAGGTAGATGTAGAGGTAGCGTGCCGACTGCGATCACATCGACTTTGGAACCGTTTCCCACGCGCATCGTCACCTCGTCCTTAGCCAATCTTCGCTTAATCCGTAGCCCCTGTTTCGAGTTGCAAATATTAGCAACAGAACCAGTATCAAATACCCAGGTGCTACTGCGAGCAATGGTAAGGTACACATCAATAACATGTATATCACATATACCTTTGTTCACCTTGCCATCCTTCTTATCCGCCAAATACTTGGGGCAGTTCCGCTTCCAGTGACCAGTCTGCTTGCAGTAGAAGCACTCAGTTTCAGGCTTAGGTCCAGACTTGGGTTTCTTCTCTTGAGCAGCAACTGGCTTGCTGTTCTTCTTGAAGTTCCCTTTCTTCTTTCTTTTGCCCTTTTTCTTGAAACTAGTGGTTTTGTTAACCATCAACACTTGATGCTCCTTTTTGATTTCTACCTCCGCAGCTTTCAGCATTGCGAAGAGCTCGGGAATAGTCTTGTTCATCCCTTGCATATTATAGTTCATCACGAAGCTCTTGTAGCTTGGTGGCAGTGATTGGAGAATTCTGTCAATGACGCAATCATCCGGAAGATTAACTCCCAATTGAATCAAGTGATTATTATACCCAGACATTTTGAGTATATGCTCACTGACAGAACTGTTCTCCTCCATCTTGCAGCTATAGAACTTATTGGAGACTTCATATCTCTCAATTCGGGCATTTGCTTGAAATATTAACTTCAACTCCTGGAACATCTCATATGCTCCATGACGTTCAAAACGTCGTTGAAGTCCCGATTCTAAGCCGTAAAGCATGGCACACTGAACTATTGAGTAGTCATCAGCTTTGCTCTGCCAGACGTTCATAACATCTGGTGTTGCTCCAGCAGCAGGCCTGGCACCCAGCGGTGCTTCCAGGACGTAATTCTTCTGTGCAGCAATGAGGATAATCCTCAAGTTACGGACCCAGTCCGTGTAATTGCTACCATCATCTTTCAACTTTGCTTTCTCAAGGAACGCATTAAAATTCAACGGAACAACAGCACGAGCCATCTATCTACAATCAACATAAACAAGCAAGATAATTTCAGGGACTAAGTTCATGATAAATTTTAAGTTCAATTAATCATATTACTAAAGAACTCCCACTTAGATAGACATCCCTCTAATCTTCTAAGTGATCACGTGATCCAAATCAACTAAACCATGTCCGATCATCACGTGAGATGGAGTAGTTTCATCGGTGAACATCATTATGTTGATCATATCTACTATATGATTCACGCTCGACCTTTCGGTCTCCGTGTTCTGAGGCCATATCTGCATATGCTAGGCTCGTCAAGTTTAACCTGAGTATTCTGCGTGCGCAACTGTTTTGCACCCATTGTATTTGAACGTAGAGCCTATCACACCCGATCATCACGTGGTGTCTCAGCACGAAGAACTTTCGCAATGGTGCATACTCAGGGAGAACACTTCTTGATAATTTTAGTGAGAGATCATCTTATAATGCTACCGTCAATCAAAGCAAGATAAGATGCATAAAAAGATAAACATCACATGCAATCAATATAAGTGATATGATATGGCCATCATCATCTTGTGCTTGTGATCTCCATCTCTGAAGCACCGTCATGATCACCATCGTCACCGGCGCGACACCTTGATCTCCATCGTAGCATCGTTGTCGTCTCGCCAATCTTATGCTTCCACGACTATCACTACCGTTTAGTAATAAAGTAAAGCATTAAATCGCGATTGCATTGCATACAATAAAGCGACAACCATATGGCTCCTGCCAGTTGCCGATAACTCGGTTACAAAACATGATCATCTCATACAATAAAATTCAGCATCATGCCTTGACCATATCACATCACAACATGCCCTGCAAAACCAAGTTAGACGTCCTCTACTTTGTTGTTGCATGTTTTACGTGGCTGCTACGGGCTTAAGTAAGAACCAATCTCACCTACGCATCAAAACCACAACGATAGTTTGTCAAATAGACTCTGTTTTAACCTTCGCAAGGACCGGGCGTAGCCATACTTGGTTCAACTAAAGTTGGAGAGGCAGTCGCCCGCAAGCCATCTCTGTGCAAAGCACGTCGAGGGAACCGGTCTCGCGTAAGCGTACGCGTAAGGTTGGTCCGGGTCGTCTCGTCCAACAATACCGCCGAACCAAAGTATGACATGCTAGTAGGCAGTATGACTTGTATCGTCCACAACTCACTTGTGTTCTACTCGTGCATATAACATCAACATAAATAACCTAGGCTCGGATGCCACTGTTGGGTTTCGTAGTAATTTCAAAAAATTTCCTACGCACACGCAAGATCATGTGATGCATAGCAACGAGGGGGAGAGTATTGTCTACGTACCCTACGCAGACCGACTGCGGAAGCGATGACACGACATAGAGGAAGTAGTTGTACGTCTTCACGATCCAACCGATCAAGTACCGAAACTACGGCACCTCCGAGTTCGAGCACACGTTCAGCTCGATGACGATCCCCGGACTCCGATCCAGCAAAGTGTCGGGGAAGAGTTCCGTCAGCACGACGGCGTGGTGACGATCTTGATGAACTACAGCAGCAGGGCTTCGCCTAAACTCCGCTACAGTATTATCGAGGAATATGGTGGCAGGGGGCACCGCACACGGCTAAGGAATAGATCACGTGGATCAACTTGTGTCAACTTGTGTGTTTAGAGGTGCCCCTGCCTCCGTATATAAAGGAGGAGAGGAGGGGAGGCTGGCCGGCCAAGGGGGGGAGGCGCAGGAGAGTCCTACTCCCTCTGGGAGTAGGATTCCCCCTCCAATCCTAGTCCAACTAGGATTCCTCGGAGGGGAAAAGAGGAGGAGGGGGCCGGCCACCTCTCCTAGTCCTAATAGGACTAGGGGAAGGGGGGGCGCGCAGCCCATCTAGGGCTGCCCCTTCTCTATTCCACTAAGGCCCACTATGGCCCAAATAGCTCCCGGGGGGTTCCGGTAACCCTCTCGGTATTCCGGTAAAATCCCGATTTCACCCGGAACACTTCCGATATCCAAATATAGGCTTCCAATATATCAATCTTTACGTCTCGACCATTTCGAGACTCCTTGTCATCTCCGTGATCACATCCGGGACTCCGAACAACCTTCGGTACATCAAAATGCATAAACTCATAATATAACTGTCATCGTAACCTTAAGCGTGCGGACCCTACGGGTTCGAGAACAATGTAGACATGACCGAGACACGTCTTCGGTCAATAACCAATAGCGGGACCTGGATGCCCATATTGGCTCCTACATATTCTACGAAGACCTTTATCAGTCAGACCGCATAACAACATACGTTGTTCCCTTTGTCATCGGTATGTTACTTGCCCGAGATTCGATCGTCGGTATCCAATACCTAGTTCAATCTCGTTACCGGCAAGTCTCTTTACTCGTTCCGTAATACATCATCTCACAACTAACATATTAGTTGTAATGCTTGCAAGGCTTATGTGATGTGTATTACCGAGAGGGCCCAGAGATACCTCTCCGACAATCGGAGTGACAAATCCTAATCTCGAAATACGCCAACCCAACATCGACCATTGGAGACACCTGTAGTACTCCTTTATAATCACCCAGTTACGTTGTGACGTTTGGTAGTACCCAAAGTGTTCCTCCGGTAAACGGGAGTTGCATAATCTCATAGTCATAGGAACATGTATAAGTCATGAAGAAAGCAATAGCAACATACTAAACGATCGGGTGCTAAGCTAATGGAATGGGTCATGTCAATCAGATCATTCTACTAATGATGTGACCTCGTTAATCAAATAACAACTCATTGTTCATGGTTAGGAAACATAACCATCTTTGATTAACGAGCTAGTCAAGTAGAGGCATACTAGTGACACTTTGTTTGTCTATGTATTCACACATGTATTATGTTTCCGGTAAATACAATTCTAGCATGAATAATAAACATTTATCATGATTATAAGGAAATAAATAATAACTTTATTATTGCCTCTAGGGCATATTTCCTTCACTTAGGTACACATCAATTTCGTTGCCGGGTTGCTTAGGGCCTTGGATGAGAACTGGCATCATAATGAACTTCCGCTTCATGCACATCCAAGGAGGAAGGTTATACATACATAGAGTCACGGGCCAGGTGCTGTGATTGCTGCTCTACTCCCCGAAAGGATTAATGCCATCCGCGCTTAAAGCAAACCACACATTCCTTGGGTCCTTTGAAAACTCATCCCAGTACTTTCTCTCGATTTTTCTCCACTGCGACCCGTCAGCGGGTGCTCTCAACTTCCCATCTTTCTTTCGGTTCTCACTGTGCCATCGCATCAACTTGGCATGCTCTTCGTTTTTGAACAGACGTTTCAACTGTGGTATTATAGGAGCATACCACATCGCCTTCGCAGGAACCCTCTTCCTGAGGGGCTCGCCATCAACATCACCAGGGTCATCTCGTCTAATCTTATACCGCAATGCACCGCATACCGGGCATGCGTTCAGATCCTTGTATGCACCATGGTAGAGGATGCAGTCATTAGGGCATGCATGTATCTTCTCCACCTCCAATCCTAGAGGGCATACGACCTTCTTTGCTGCGTATGTACTGTCGGGCAATTCGTTATCCATTGGAAGCTTCTTCTTCAATATTTTCAGTAGCTTCTCAAATCCTTTGTCAGCCACAGCGTTCTCTGCCTTCCACTGCAGCAATTCCAGTATTGTACCGTGCTTTGTGTTGCCATCTTCGCAATTGGGGTATAACCCTCTTTTGTGATCCTCTAACATGCGATCGAACTTCAGCTTCTCCTTTTGACTAATGCATTGCGTCCTTGCATCGACAATGACCCGGCGGAGATCATCATCATCAGGCACATCGTTTGGTTCCTCTTGATCTTCAGCAGCTTCACCCATTGCAGCATCATTGGGCACATCGTCTGGTTCCTCTTGATCCTCACCACCTCCCCCCGTTGCAGCATCACCGTATTCAGGGGGCACATAGTTGTCATCGTACTCTTCTTCTTCGCCGTCTTCCATCATAACCCCTATTTCTCCATGACTCGTCCAAACATTATAGTGTGGCATGAAACCCTTGTAAAGCAGGTGGGAGTGAAGGATTTTCCGGTTAGAGTAAGACCTCGTATTCCCACATTCAGTGCATGGACAACACATAAAACCATTTTGCTTGTTTGCCTCAGCCGCATCGAGAAACTCATGCACGCCCTAAATGTACTCGCGGGTGTGTCTGTCACCGTACATCCATTGCCGGCTCATCTGCCTGCATTATATATAATTAAGTGTCCAAATTAATAGAAGTTCATCATCACATTAAAACCAAAGTGCATACATAGTTCTCATCTAACAACATATAGCTCTCCAGAGCATCTAATTAATTAAACCATACATTGAAACTATGTAAAACATTTCAATGCGAAAACAAATGGGATCATAATCGCAACCAAGGTAACAATTGATCCAACTGCATAATGATACCAAGCCTCGGTATGAATGGCATATTTTCTAATCTTTCTAATCTTCAAGCGCATTGCATCCATCTTGATGTTGTGATCATCGACGACATCCGCAACATGCAACTCCAATATCATCTTCTCCTCCTCAATTTTTTTTATTTTTTCCTTCAACAAATTGTTTTCTTCTTCAACTAAATTTAACCTCTCGACAATAGGGTCGGTTGGCATTTTTGATTCACATACATCCTAGATAAATAAAATCTATGTCACGTTGGTTGGCATAATTTTCATAAACAATAAATGAACCAATAGTTATAAAGACAATATACATACCACATCCGAACCATAGACAGGACGAGGGCCGACGGGGGCGGATACCAAAACCATCGCACTATATAAGATGCAATAATAAATGTAAGAAAATGATACAAGTATCTATCTATACATACAAGTAAGAATATTTTTCCTTTCAGAAAGAAGATAAGAACAAGAGGCTCACCACGGTGGTGTCGGTGGTGAGATCGGCGCGGGTGATCGACGGAGGTGAAGACGGGGATGGGGCGTGACGGACCGCTAAATCTAGACAAATCTCGAGGAAAATGGAGCTTGGAGGTCGAGCTTCGAGAGGAGAAAGCTTAAGTAGTGTGGCTCGGGCATTCCATCGAACACCTCATGTGCATAGGAGGTGAGCTAGAGCACCACAAAGCCCTCTCCCCCTCGGCCAGAAAAAACAGAGCACTGTGCTCTACTCTTGCGCGAGGGGGTATATATAGGCACCTCATTGGTCCCGGTTGGTGGCATGAACCGGGACTAAAGGGGAGCCTTTGGTCCCGGTTCAAGCCACCAACCGGGACCAATGGTGGTGGGCCAGGAGCGAGGCCCATTGGTCCCAGTTCGTCCCACCAACCGGGACCAAAAGGTCCAGACGAACCGGGACCAATGGCCCACGTGGCCCGGCCGGCCCCCTGGGCTCACGAACCGGGACCAATGCCCACATTGGTCCCGGTTCTAGACTGAACCGGGACTAATGGGCTGACCCGGCCTGGACCAAAGCCCTATTTTCTACTAGTGTTGGTCGTACTTTGAGTCTTACTCAATTTCACACCTTGTAACGCAGGCAAGAATCCTTTCTTTGCTTGATCCATTTTGAACTTTTTCAAAACTTTGTCAAGGTATGTGCTTTGTGAAAGTCCAATTAAGCGTCTCGATCTGTCTCTATAGATCTTGATGCCCAATATGTAGGCAGCTTCATCAAGGTCTTTCATTGAAAAACTTTTATTCAAGTATCCTTTTATGCTATCCAGAAATTCTATATCATTTCCGATTAGTAATACGTCATCTACATATAATATCAGAAATGCTACAGCGCTCCCACTCACTTTCTTGTAAATACAGGCTTCTCCAAAAGTCTGTATAAAACCAAATGCTTTGATCACACTATCAAAGCGTTTATTCCAACTCCGAGAGGCTTGCACCAGTCCATAAATGGATCGCTGGAGATTGCACACTTTGTTAGCTCCCTTTGGATCGACAAAACCTTCTGGCTGCATCATATACAACTCTTCTTGCAGAAATCCTTTCAGGAATGCAGTTTTGACATCCATTTGCCAAATTTCATAATCATAAAATGCGGCAATTGCTAACATGATTTGGACAGACTTAAGCATCGCTACGGGTGAGAAGGTCTCATCGTAGTCAATCCCTTGAACTTGCCAAAAACCTTTTGCGACAAGTCGAGCTTTGTAGACAGTAACATTACCGTCAGCGTCAGTCTTCTTCTTGAAGATCCATTTATTCTCAGTCGCTTGCCGATCATTGGGCAAGTCAACCAAAGTCCATACTTTGTTCTCATACATGGATCCCATCTCAGATTTCATGGCTTCAAGCCATTTTGCGGAATCTGGGCTCACCATCGCTTCTTCATAGTTCGTAGGTTCATCATGATCTAGTAGCATGACTTCCACAACGGGATTACCGTACCACTCTGGCGCGGATCTTACTCTGGTTGATCTACGAGGTTCAGTAGTATTTTGTTCTGAAGTTTCATGATCATTATCATTAGCTTCCTCACTAATTGGTGTAGGTGTCATAGAAACTGGTTTCTGTGATGTACTACTTTCCAATAAGGGAGCAGGTACAGTTACCAAGTCATGTTCTACTTTCCTCCCACTCACTTCTTTCGAGAGAAACTCCTTCTCTAGAAAGTTTCCGAATTTAGCAACAAAAGTCTTGCCTTCGGATCTGTGATAGAAGGTTTATCCAATAGTTTTCTTTGGATATCCTATGAAGAAACATTTCTCCGATTTGGGTTCGAGCTTATCAGGTTGAAGCTTTTTCACATAAGCATCGCAGCCCCAAACTTTTAGAAACGACAACTTTGCTTTCTTGCCAAACCACAGTTCATAAGGCGTCGTCTCAATGGATTTGATGGTGCCCTATTTAACGTGAATGCGGCCGTCTCTAGAGAATATCCCCAAAATGATAGAGGTAAATCAGTAAGAGACATCATAGGTCGCACCATATCTAGTAAAGTACAATTACGACGTTCGGACACACCATTACGCTATGGTGTTTCGGGTGGCGTGAGTTGCGAAACTATTCCACATTGTTTCAAATGTACAACAAACTCGTAACTCAAATATTCTCCTCCACGATCAGATCGTAGGAATTTTATTTTCTTGTTACGATGATTTTCAACTTCACTCTGAAATTCTTTGAACTTTTCAAACGTTTCAGACTTATGTTTCATTAAGTAGATATACCCATATCTGTTTAAGTCATCTGTGAAGGTGAGAAAATAACGATATCCGCCACGAGCCTCAACATTCATCGGACCACATACATCTGTATGTATGATTTCCAACAAATCTGTTGCTCTCTCCATAGTACCGGAGAACGGTGTTTTTGTCATCTTACCCATAAGGCACAGTTCGCAAGTACCAAGTGATTCATAATCAAGTGGTTCCAAAAGCCCATTAGTATGGAGTTTCTTCATGCGCTTTACACCGATATGACCCAAACGGCAGTGCCACAAATAAGTTGCACTATCATTATCAACTCTGCATCTTTTGGCTTCAACATTATGAATATGTGTGTCACTACTATCGAGATTTAATAAGAATAGACCACTCTTTAAGGGTGCATGACCATAAAAGATATTACTCAAATAGAACAACCATTATTCTCTGATTTAAATGAATAACCGTCTCGCATCAAACAAGATCCAGATATAATGTTCATGCTTAACGCTGGCACCAAATAACAATTATTTAGGTCTAATACTAATCCCGAAGGTAGATGTAGAGGTAGCGTGCCGACTGCGATCACATCGACTTTGGAACCATTTCTCACGCGCATCGTCACCTCGTCCTTAGCCAATCTTCGCTTAATCCGTAGTCCCTGTTTCGAGTTGCAAATATTAGCAACAGAACCAGTATCAAATACCCAGGTGCTACTGCGAGCATTAGTAAGGTACACATCAATAACATGTATATCACATATACCTTTGTTCACCTTGCCATCCTTCTTATCCACCAAATACTTGGGGCAGTTCCGCTTCGAGTGACCAGTCTGCTTGCAGTAGAAGCACTCAGTTTCAGGCTTAGGTCCAGGTTTGGGTTTCTTCTCTTTAGTAGCAACTTGCTTGTTGTTCTTTTTGAAGTTCCCCTTCTTCTTCCCTTTGCCCTTTTTCTTAAAACTAGTGGTCTTGTTGACCATCAACACTTGATGCTCCTTCTTGATTTCTACCTCCGCTGCTTTCAGCATTGCGAAGAGCTCGGGAATAGTCTTATTCATCCCTTGCATAGTATAGTTCATCACGAAGCTCTTGTAGCTTGGTGGCAGTGATTGGAGAATTCTGTCAATGACGCAATCATTTGGAAGATTAGCTCCCAATTGAATCAAGTGATTATTATACCCAGACATTTTGAGTATATGCTCACTCACAGAACTGTTCTCCTCCATCTTGCAGCTATAGAACTTATTGGAGACTTCATATCTCTCAATCCGGGCATTTGCTTGAAATATTAACTTCAACTCCTGGAACATCTCATATGCTCCATGACATTCAAAACGTCGTTGAAGTCCCGATTCTAAGCCGTAAAGCATGGCACACTGAACTATCGAGTAGTCATCAGCTTTTCTCTGCCAGACGTTCATAACATCTGGTGTTGCTCCAGCAGCAGGCCTGGCACCCAGCGGTGCTTCCAGGACGTAATTCTTCTGTGCAGCAATGAGGATAATCCTCAAGTTACGGACCCAGTCCATGTAATTGCTACCATCATCTTTCAACTTTGCTTTCTCAAGGAACGCATTAAAATTCAACGGAACAACAACACGGGCCATCTATCTACAATCAAACATAAACAAGCAAGATACTATCAGGTACTAAGTTCATGATAAATTTAGGTTCAATTAATCATATTACTAAAGAACTCCCACTTAGATAGACATCCCTCTAATCCTCTAAGTGATTACATCATCCAAATCAACTAAACCATGTCCGATCATCACGTGAGATGGATTGTTTCATTGGTGAACATCGCTATGTTGATCATATCTACTATATGATTCACGCTCGACCTTTCGGTCTCTGTGTTCCGAGGCCATATCTGTATATGCTTGGCTCGTCAAGTATAACCTGAGTATTCTGCGTGTGCAACTGTTTTGCACCCGTTGTATTTGAACGTAGAGCCTGTCACACCCGATCATCACGTGGTGTCTCACCACGAAGAACTTTCGCAACGGTGCATACTTAGGGAGAACACTTCTTCATAATTAGTGACAGATCATCTTAAAATGCTACCATCAATCAAAGCAAGATAAGATGCATAAAAGACAAAACATCACATGGAATCAATATAAGTGATATGATATGGCCATCATCATCTTGTGCTTGTGATCTCCATCTTCGAAGCACCGTCGTGATCACCATCGTCACTGGCGCGACACCTTGATCACCATTGTAGCATCGTTGTCGTCTCGCCAATCTTATGCTTCCACGACTATCGCTACCGCTTAGTGATAAAGTAAAACATTACAGTGCAATTGCATTGCATACAATAAAGCGACAACCATATGGCTCCTGCCAGTTGCCGCTAACTTGATTACAAAACATGATCATCTCATACAATAAAATTTAGCATCATGTCTTGACCATATCACATCAAAACATGCCCTGCAAAAACAAGTTAGACGTCCTCTACTTTGTTGTTGCAAGTTTTATGTGGCTGCTGTTGGGTCTAACCCTAGATAGCACGAACTGGTTTTCGGGGAGAGAGGTAGAAAAAGAAGTAAACGCATAGTTGTTTTGCGGCGACAAACGCCTCGCTGACGAACAACGTTTTTCTCCAGCTCAAACTGTGAACAAATCACGAGCTACATAGACCTATATAGGCAGACGCACGCCACCGGTGCTACAAAACCGCCAACAACCTGGACGCACCACACATCTCGTAACAAACACGAGATCAGCCAGCTTTTTAGCTAACAGAAACGCAGCGCTCACGGAGCCTCCCTAGCGATCCGGTCTTCCATCGATCGTGAGCCCGGCTTGCTCGTCCGCCCGACCTGGCACCAGGTTCCTCCCGTTGCACCTGCTGCACGCTATCTCGATCGCCATACGATCGCCACCAACCGGCTAGACTCGACCCAAACACACGCGCACACATACGCTGGTGACCACGGACAGGAACGGGCACACACACGCGACACACATCCGCACACACACACTGTTTATTCCTAACAATCTCCCCCTAAATCGTGACCTACAGGAGGCCAGGTTCTTCGTCGACGTCGGCGAGGAGCGCCTTCTCCTTCTTCGGCTGCCGGCAGTCACGGGAGAAGTGGCCACGAACGCCACAGTTGTATCACTTCCCGCGCCGCCGTCTCGTGCCCGAGGCCACGCTGCTCGCACCATCATCGTGGTCGAGGCCGCCGCCGCGCTGACGTTGTCGTGCCTCCCACTGGGCCGCTGTGAACATCAGCTGATCGCCGCCTCGTCCGCTGTTGTCCTGCGTGCGCCGACGTAAGCATTCGTCAAACGCCTTGAGTCTGCTCAACGCCTCCTCGAACGCCATCGTCTCCACGTCGCAGAACTGCTCGATCCCGGCCACCGCGGCATACAACCGATCAGGCACCGTGTCGAGCAGTTTTTTCACCATGGCGGCGTCGCCGAGCGTCGAGCCGAGGCCAGCATACCTTGCTGCCATGCCGCCGATTTTGCCGGCGTACGCGTCCAGCGCCTCCCCCTCCTCCATGCGCAGGTTGTCAAACTCGCCACGGAGAGTGGAGAGCCGCGCCGCCTGGACCCGATCAGCGCCGACGAACCTCGTCTTCAAGCTGGCCCACACCTCAGCCGTCGTCTTCTTCGTTGATACCTGCATCAACAAGTCTTCGGAGAGCGCACCGAACAGCACCGCTCTCGCCGTCTTGTTTTTCCCCGCGTCGCCGGCCGGCGACACCGCTTCCCAGAGGTTCTGGGCGTCGAGGATAGCTTCGGCCTTGATCGCCCATACCGTGTAGTTGTCCGGTGTGAGCATCGGCATCGCCATGGACACCGTGCTCCCCCCGGCGCCGTGCGGGACGATCGCCATGGCCACGAGAAGAGGAACAAACGAGGCTCTGTATACCAATTGTTGGGTCTAACCCTAGATAGCACGAACTGGTTTTCGGGGAGAGAGGTAGAAGAAGAAGTAAACGCATAGGTGTTTTGCGGCGACAAATGCCTCGCTGACAAACAGCGTTTTTCTCCAGCTCAAACTGTGAACAAATCACGGGCTACATAGACCTATATAGGCAGACGCACGCCACCGGCGCTACAAAACCGCCAACAACCTGGACGCACCACACATCTCGTAACAAACACGAGATCAGCCAGCTTTTTAGCTAACAGAAACGCAGCGCTCACGGAGCCTCCCTAGCGATCCGGTCTTCCATCGATCGTGAGCCTGGCTTGCTCATCCGCCTGACCTGGCACCAGGTTCCTCCTGTTGCACCTGCTGCACGCTATCTCGATCGCCATACGATCGCCGCAAACCGGCTAGACTCGACCCAAACACACGCGCACACATACGCTGGTGACCATGGACAGGAACGCGCACACACACGCGACGCACATCCGCACACACACGGTTTATTCCTAACAGCTGCTACGGGCTTAAGCAAGAACCAATCTTACCTACGCATCAAAACCACAACGATAGATTGTCAAGTTGGTGTTGTTTTAACCTTCGCAAGGACCGGGCGTAGCCACACTCGGTTCAACTAAAGTTGGAGAAACTGTCACCCGCTAGCCACCTTTGTGCAAAGCACGTCGGGAGAACCGGTCTCGCGTAAGCGTACGCGTAATGTCGGTCCGGGCCGCTTCGTCCAACAATACCGCCGAACCAAAGTATGACATGCTGGTAAGCAGTATGACTTATATCGCCCACAACTCACTTGTGTTCTACTCGTGCATATAACATCAACACATAAAACCTAGGCTCGGATGCCACTGTTGGGGAACGTAGTAATTTCAAAAAAATTCCTACGCACACGCAAGATCATGGTGATGCATAGCAACGAGGGGAGAGTGTGATCTACGTACCCTTGTAGACCGACAGCGGAAGCGTTATGACAACGCGGTTGATGTAGTCGTACGTCTTCACGGCCCGACCGATCAAGCACCGAAACTACGGCACCTCTGAGTTCTAGCACATGTTCAGCTCGATGACGATCCCCGGACTCCGATCCAGCAAAGTGTCGGAGAGGAGTTCCATCAGCACGACGAAGTGGTCACGATCTTGATGTACTACCGTTGCAGGGCTTCGCCTAAGCACCGCTACAATATTATCGATGATTATGGTGGAAGGAGGCACCGCACACGGCTAAGAATATGATCACATGGCTTGTGTGTCTAGGGGTGCCCCCTGCCACCGTATATAAAGGAGCAAGGGGAGGAGGCTGGCCGGCCCCTATGGCACGCCAAGGAGGAGTCCTCCTCCTAGTAGGAGTAGGACTCCTACTAGGAGGGGAAAGAAGTGGGGAGGGAGAAGGAAAGGGGGGCGCCGCCCCCCCCCCCCCTCTCCTAGTCCAATTCGGACCAGGGGGAGGAGGCGCGTGGCCCACCTTTGGCTGCCCCTCTCTCTCTCCACTAAGGCCCATATGGCCCATTACTTCTCCCGGGGGGTTCTGGTAACCCTCCGGCTCTCCGGTTTTCTCCAAAATCACCCGAAACACTTCCGGTGTACGAATATAGCCGTCCAATATATCAATCTTTATGTATTGAACATATCGAGACTCCTCGTCATGTCCGTGATCACATACGGGACTCCGAACTAACTTCGGTACATCAAAACTCATAAACTCATAATATAACTATCATCGAAACCTTAAGCGTGCGGACCCTACGGGTTCGAGAACAATGTAGACATGACCGAGACACGTCTCCGGTCAATAACCAATAGCGGAACCTGGATGCTCATATTGTCTCCTACATATTCTACGAAGATCTTTATCGGTCAGACCGCATAACAACATACGTTGTTCCCTTTGTCATCGGTATGTTACTTGCCCGAGATTTGATCGTCGGTATCTCAATACCTAGTTCAATCTCATTACTGGCAAGTCTCTTTACTCGTTTCGTAATACATCATCTTGCAACTAACTCATTAGTTGTAATGCTTGCAAGGCTTATGTGATGTGCATTACCGTGAGGGCACAGAGATACCTCTCCGACAATCGGAGTGACAAATCCTAATCTCGAAATACGCCAACCCAACATTCACCTTTGGAGACACCTGTAGAGCTCCTTTATAATCACCCAGTTACGTTGTGACGTTTGGTAGCATACAAAGTGTTCCTCCGGTAAACGGGAGTTGCATAATCTCATAGTTATACGAACATGTATAAGTCATGAAGAAAGCAATAGCAACATACTAAACGATCGGGTGCTAAGCTAATGGAATGGGTCATGTCAATCACATCATTCTCCTAATGATGTGATCCCATTAATCAAATGACAACACATGTCTATGGTTAGGAAACATAACCATCTTCGATTAACGAGCTAGTCAAGTAGAGGCATACTAGTGACGTTTGGTTTGTCTATGTATTCACACAAGTATTATGTTTCCGGATAATACAATTCTAGCATGAATAATAAACATTTATCATGATATAAGGAAATAAAATAATAACATTATTATTGCCTCTAGGGCATATTTCCTTCACCAATGTCCTTCGAGTTTCCTCTGCTACGCGTAGTTTGTTGTCTATTCCTCAACTTACTCGTGATAACAATGTCCTTGCTGAGTTTCACCCTTTTCGTTTCTTTATCAAGGATCGGGACACGAGGGCCGTTCTGCTTAGTGGTCGTCTTCGCCATGGCTTATATGCCCTTGACGCACCACCTGCATATCCTAAGCCGTCTTCTCCTCAGGTGTTCAGTGGTGTTCGTGTGTCGCCTACGCACTGGCATGCGCGCCTTGGTCACCCTGCTGCTCCTATAGTTAGTCATGTGCTGCATCGCCATGAACTACCAGTTGTATCCAATAAAAGTGCTTAAACTATCTGTGATGCCTGTCAGCAGGGCAAGAGTCACCAACTACCTTTTTCAGAGTCTAGTCGTGTTGTGAAACATCCTCTTGAGCTTGTGTTTTTTGATGTATGGGGTCATGCCCAAACGTCTGTTAGTGGTCACAACTATTATGTCAGTTTCATTGATGCTTACAGTCGGTTTACTTGGCTATATCTTATCAAGCGTAAATCTGATGTGTTTGATGTTTTTATTCAGTTCCAAGAACATGTTGAGCATCTCCTTAAGCACAAAATAATTCATGTTCAATCTGACTGGGGGGTGAATATCACAACCTCAACTCATTTCTCAACAAGCTTGGGATCTCGCATCGCGTATCTTGTCCTCATACACATCAGCAAAATGGCACCGCTGAACATAAGCATCGTCATCTTGTAGAGACTGGACTTACTTTACTAGCTCATGCCTCCATCCCGTTTCGGTTCTGGAGTGATGCTTTTTCCACCCCCTGTTTCTTGATAAATAGGCTTCCCTCACGACTACTGAAAATGAAAACCCCTCTTGAACTCTTGCTCAATGATATCCCAGACTACACGTTTCTCAAAGTGTTTGGGTGCGCGTGTTGGCCACACTTGCGGCCGTACAACAAGCGTAAGTTAGAGTTTCGGTCTAAGAAGTGTGTCTTTCTTGGGTACATTTCTCTCCATAAAGGGTACAAGTGTCTTCATGTTCCCACCAATCGTGTCTACATTTCTCGTGACGTTGTGTTTGATGAGAATGTGTTCCCCTTTTGTGCTCTTCTGAACCACTCTACCATTAGTTTACCACCTGTGCACTCCGCTA
The DNA here is from genome assembly GCF_018294505.1 of Triticum aestivum. Taxonomy (NCBI): domain Eukaryota; kingdom Viridiplantae; phylum Streptophyta; class Magnoliopsida; order Poales; family Poaceae; genus Triticum; species Triticum aestivum. The sequence goes on along the minus strand of NC_057806.1, from coordinate 16,899,452 downwards.
CACCTTCAGCTGATCAATTTGTGGATGTTGCAAATGCTCCTGTGTTGCTTCCTAACCATGCTACAGGTTTTGGACGTGGTGTCCGTCTTGAACTCCTGGATGATGAGGCTATGAACAACACTCATGATGGTCATGATGATCCGGTGCATGGCCCATGCATGGCGGGTCGTGCCCGCCAGCCCGATGCATCCACAGCCGACCCGCGGGCGTCGGCAGCGCCCGCCTCGCCCGCGCCGCCGCCAGGCTCACCCGCCCCATCGCCCGGCTTGCCTGGCTTGCCTGCCACGCCGCAGGCATCGCCCTTGCCTGGCCCAGCGGCAGGTGGCCCAACAGCCGCTGGCCCAGCGGCCACGGCAGCTACACCGGTCAGCCCCGCCTCGGCCACCTCGGATCCTCGCGAGCCGGCCTTGTCGTCGGCTGGGCTCGGCAGCCCCGTCTCGGCCATGTCGTCCGGTGCTGAGTCTGATGACTCTGGCTCCTCCAGCCCCGGATCGGTCTCACCTTCGTCTCCTGTGGCAAGCCCCGTGTTGCCGGTGCCGCCTGCTGTGGTCTCTCATCGACCACACACACGCAGCCGGTCTGGTGTTTTTTGCCCCAAGGAACGCACAGACGGGACTGTGGTGTGGCTTGCCGCATGTGTTGCTCATGCTGTTGCGGATCCGACGGCTGAGCCGCGTCATTTTCATGCCGCATTGGGTATCCCTCACTGGCGTGCTGCGATGGAGCAGGAATTTCAGGCTTTGCTGAAAAATGGCACTTGGCAACTTGTTCCTTCGGTTTCTGGTCTCAACATCATTGACTCCAAGTGGGTGTTTAAAGTAAAACGACATGCATATGGTTCGATTGAGCACTATAAGGCACGGCTGGTTGCCAAGGGTTTCAAGCAGAGGTATGGTCTTGATTATGAAGACACATTCAGTCCAGTTATCAAGCCTACTACTATTCGTATACTGCTGTCTCTTGATGTTACTCGTGGTTGGTCTCTTCGTCAGCTTGACGTACAAAATGCCTTCCTCCATGGAGTTCTTGAGGAAGAGGTTTATATGCGTCAACCACCAGGCTTTGTTGATCCTACACGTCCGCATCATCTCTGTCGTCTGGTCAAGGCGTTGTATGGACTTAAACAGACCACTACTAGGAAAAGGCCTACTAATGGCGCACCAGTTTTGCCTACTAATGGTGCATCACTGGTGCGCCATTAGTAGCACGCCACTAGTAATTCTTACTAATGGCGCACCACTAGTGCGCCATTAGTATCTGGTATACTAATGGCGCACCACCCAGTGCGCCATTAGTATATAACACCATGCGCCATTAGTGTGCCTCCCAGGGGCCATATTTTAACCATGTGCTTTGGCACACTAATGGCGCACTGCGGATAGATGCACCATTAGTATACTTGGCATACTAATGGCGCACTCTGTCTTGATGCGCCATTAGTATCCTTTGGCATACTAATGGCGCACTCTGTCTTGATGCGCCATTAGTATCCTTTGGCATACTAATGGCGCACCTTGTGGCGATGCGCCATTAATATGAATATTTAGTTTTTTTTACTTTTCTGATTTTTGCACAGGTTACAAAATATATTATTTGACAGAATATAGACAGTAGCACACAGCAACAGCAGATTCATCGAATACAATAGAAGATTAGTCTCCGAATATAATTCATCATATTAGTCTCTGAATTCAAAAGACCGAACAAAGATAAAATATTACAAGTCTCGAGACCGCGGGTATCGAGTTTGTCTTCACATTACAAGTCGATATCAATCATCTAAACTACCATCACATAGAAGAGAGCTGCGGTCATCATGATGAGCATCATCGCGATCAAACTGGTCTTCATTCGGTTCCTCCAACGCTCCCTCCTCTCTCCCGCTAGATAGCGGGCGTATCTAGATTCGGCCTCCGCCCTAGTGGTGTACCCTTTGTAACTGTTACCGCTGAAACGGTGAACCTGTCTCCGACACTCCTCCCAGTCGTCGTAGACTCCGGGAACCTTACCCTTGTACACAACATACGACGGCATCTCTATGCACAAGCCAAACAACAGACAATACATACATAAGCAATATATAAGTATGCAACAAAAGGATCGGAAGAGAAAAGCAAGACATTAATAGCACGATTCATGGTCCTACTAATAAATAGCATCGATTACATCTAAGTTGAACGACTGTCCAAAACAAAGAGACATACAATTCATTAAAGTTTAATTACAACATGAGCCAATCAATGTTTCAGAACTACACATCAGTACTTTCGACTCGACTCATGGACAGGAGCATGGATGAAGCTGCCGTCTGTCGTGATGGTCATGAAATCGCGGGCGTTGTCAGCCTGCATTTGTAGCATTCCGTCTATCTCAATGTTGGATGGTTGATATCTGAGGAAGAACTGCCCCGAAGACATCTAATGGATGATGTCCGCAAACTCCGACTGGATGCGAAAGAATTCTTGTCTGATGTCCGCGTCCTGGATTGCCGACAAGCTCGCGGCCCAATCTTTGAGATTATTTGGTAGCAGAAGGTGATGATGGTCCCTTATGATCGCCCGCATGTGATGGAGGGCGTAGTGGGCATCCTTCTGGCCGCCAGGCGGCTGCTTGACGCAGCAGAACATTGTATTGTGGGTGAACATGTGCTTGCTGTACTTACGAACTGCCCTGATGAAGGTGCCTCTAGATTTGGCGTAGCCAGGGAGAACATCATCAAGAACTTTTTTGATATTTGTGTAGTCTATTTTGGAGTTACGGTTCGGGTCGAAATACGTAGCCATGGAATATTTCGGGCTTAAGAGGATGAGTGTGCAATGTGTGTCACTGCACAGAACACGGAATGTTAGAAAAAAAGAACGATCGAAATCTAAGAAATCATATGTTACGGGGCGGTTAAGCGATGACTTACTCGGGAAAGTAAGCCACAAGGAAGTTATCCTTCTCTGGGTTTGCCAGAATGACGTCTTCGAGGTGTGAACTCGCGACTTGGCGGTCCCCAGCGCTACTCAAGAGCTTGGCACGCATGTAGAAGGGGTCGACGATCACGATGTCCGGGGTCTTGTCTCTAATGATCCGCATCTCCATACTCAGTGAAAACAGCCGAACGAAGATGTAGTGCAGCGGATGAAGGTTGAACATAGCAAAGATGTCATCAAACCGCAGGACGATCGTACCCCCGATGGCGCCATCCACAAAGCCCTTGCCCTCTGGCACCTTGGCCACGAAAACCGGGTATGCCACATCATTCTCTCTGAGACGCCGCTTGTCCAAAGAAAGAACATTGTCGTGCAGACTCCGCATAGCACCGGTTGCAGCACTGAGCATATTTGTCGGTAGCATCACCCTACCTGCCACATGCACCCTCCTCGAGATATCCTTAGGTGAAGGTGGCCCGTCCTGAGCACGGATCGTACTCGGTGCTGGCTGGCTGGCTCGCACCGGCGGCCTTTTTAGTCGGCCGTTTCCGGCCCTTCTTATTGATCTGCTGTAATGGGACCGAGTTCTGCTCACAGACCGTCTTCTTCAGCGTGTTGGGGCTGATAATATTTGGCACCTCCGCTATCTGAGGCTCGGTGAAGGCGGCAGCTGGAGGCGTCTCCTGAGAACTGAACGCCAGACGACGCCTGTTGCAATTGGGTTTCTCCGCCGTACCAGCTAGATCGCGGTCGTCTTGTTTGGGTTCTTGAGAAGGAGGCCCGCAAAACTCGTCACCGTACCCATGTTCGGCAAAGTACTTATCTACGTTGGTAAATGTACCATCATCGTTGTCCTCGTCATCCGGATCCTGTGCCATATGCATGTCCGGATCCTGTGCCATAGGGATGTCCGGCATGTCCGGTAGCATTGCGGCATTCTTGCCATGGCTTGGCGCCGGCACGACTGGCGGTCTTGTCTGTGGGGTGGTGTCCCCCGCCCCCAAACGAATCTGGCTCTTCAGCCAAAGCAGGGGCCAGCTTACACAAGCGCTGAGGGTCATCTCATCTTCTTCGTCGGCCCCAGCGGGTCGAATCGAAGGTAACAGCTCGTCGCAGCCTGGCAGCACCCGAACCACTTCGACCCTATACATTGTGGGTGGCATCGGATTACCGTGGAACACAGGGTTGCCCGGTTGAACGATTCTGCCCTTGGCGACATCGACCAACTCGCCGCCCACGAAGTGCAGGAGAGTGCAAGGAACGTCGGCGGCGCCCTGCAAAAACGTGTAGGGCGTCAGGGATGCCCAGTCAAAGGCAAGGAGATGAAGTCCTTGGCCGAGAGGCTTAGTTACCGTGATGCCGTCGAGCTCGGCTAATGTCGAGGCACCACCAACGGCGGGCGTGCAACTGACGGAGGGGCCGCTTGCTGGCGAGGTGCCGGCCGGCGTACACCCGGGTGCATTAAGCTCCAATGCCGGCGTCGGAGACACCAATACCGCCGCCGCCGGAGACACCAATGGCGCCGCCTGCGTGTTGTGTGAGTTGCTGGCCGTGAAGCTGGGAATCGGGGGCGGCCCCTGTTGGCCACCCGCAATCCACGTCGTTATCCCATGAATCAAGGTAGGCATAATGTCGATAAGCGTCGATCCCAGTTGTTGTTGCACTTGCTCTTGGACCATCTCCGGAATCCGCGCCACTTGTGCCTTGAGTGCTTCAACCTCGCGCGACTGGCTTTCCGAGCTGGTCTTTTTCTCCTTTCGCCCACCAGTGCCATAGTATGACGACCATTTTGTGGACAAGCCTTTGCCGGCCACACAACCAGCTGACGTCGTCTTATTGAGCTTATCCCTGTTTTTCATTACGTTCAATGCCCTATTCAAAGGGGTGTCGAAAGGGGAGCTCTGAGACGACCCCGCGCTACTGCTTTCTTTGTTCTGCGGAAGGAATGTGAACCATTTAGAAATATTGGGGATTAATTAGAATGCAACCATATGGAGCAAATTACGCGGGGGTGTATTCCTTAACAGAACAAGCTCAAGCTCCTTGGTCTTCAGATCCGTGGTAAGCTCCTTTGTTACCGGGTCCTCCTTGTACCGGGCCCTGAGAAAGTTCCTGGTCTGCTTGTCACTGTATTTCTCAAAGCGGGGCGGTAGGCCTTGCTCGGCACGCTTCGCGTCCTCCTTGTCCCATACAGGCTCCGCCACTCTGTAACCGCCGGGACCGAGTTGGTGGACCCCTATGTTCAACTGCCGCATTTCTTTCCCCCACTGACTTGATTCGGAGGTTGCAGGGCTCTCGCACTTGATCTTGAACTCCTTGTAGTCATCTTCGCTCATCAAAGGATATTTCGCCTTGATCTCCTCATAACTATCACCTTTGTCAATTATTGCCTTCACCGTGCTTTTCCAAGTAGACAGGGCCGTGCTCATCGTCGTGAGGGCGGCACCTTTCACTTTATTACCCGAGAGGCGTGTGTTTGCAAACTCAGCGGGGAACTTGTATCATTCGTGCAGCTTCGTGAAGAGGAGGCTGCGCAAATTCCCTCGGTTCTTATGCCTTAGGTTCTCAGTGTTGATCGAGGCGGTGCTCCGGAGAATGCACCCGAGCTGAATCGAGTACCCCTTGACTACGTGTTTGGGCGCTGTCGGATGCCCGTCGGAGTTCACTTCAGTAAATTCCTCCCTGACGGTGCCGAGCACGTTCGGGCGCCAGTCCTTCCGTTGCCTCTTTGGTTGGCTGCCATCTGTGCGTGCGCCGCCATCATCAGTGGTGGCATCCACGGCGCCATCATTAGTGGTGTCATCCCCGACGCCACTAGGGGTTGTGTAGTCAGGATCGGTGTCTTCCGCGGCATCCTCATAGCAGTGAGGTTCTTCCTCCAACTCATGGGACAGCTCCTAGAATTGGTTGCCGCCCGAACCGCCGGCCTCATTGTTGTGGGCCATGTTTCACTCTAAATAGGAAAAAAGTTTGGTCAAAAAGTTGGTTATTATCAAGGAACAAGATCATGGTCTCATCATTTAGGGTTTGTCGACACCGAGGCATCCTAAAAGCTAAGCTTTTATCATTTAGGGTTTGTCGACGCCGAGGCACCCTAAAAGCCTAAGCGTACATCATTTAGGTTCTCATCGACACCGAGGCACCCTAAAAGCCAAGGTTTCATCATTTAGGGTTTGTCAACGCCGACGCACCCTAAATGCTAAGTTTTCATCATTTAGGGTTTATCGATGCCGAGGCACCCTAGGTTGGGCCTAATCACTTGGCACTAATCAGTTGGCTCTATTGCCACCTATTTTGGGTTTATCATCTAGGGTTTATCGATGCTGAGGAGAATTTCTAAGTTGGGCCTAAGCACTTGGCTCTATTGCCACCTATGGTTTAATGCAGCAAGAATAAAGGGGCATTTGATCCTACTTAATTAAGTACTAAGATACCCCGGCCCATGCATTAGTAGCAAGTACCTCATATGTCCAATTTTTAGCAAAGTCATGCTAAAATTCACGGAAAATATCAGCATGACCTTTGCTGAAAATAGGACATATGGAGTACCCGAATTTGCCGGAACGGAAGTTAATCGACATTCCGGCAAACTCAAGGGCCTCTCGGGGTACCTGCAAAATCATCACGACATGAAGGGCCTCTCAAGGGCCTCAAGCAGCAGCGGCGTCTCCCAGGACCCCATTTTTTTGCTAAATTTCTTTGAGCAACAATTAGAGCACAAAATTCAGCATATTTCTATACAATTTTTTTGTACACATAAGATAGAAATGTAGTGCTGAAAGTTTAATGCTTACAAAAGACTTGCTGAAATAGTGAAAAATATGGAGTCACCAAGCTGGCTAAGAAACTCCCAAAGTCCACTAGCAAATCCAAGATCTAATCCTGTTACACACATCATAAAAATTTAAGATAATTAGGATAAGGATAGTAGGAAATGAAAAAGAAAGAGCTCAAAAAACAATCACAACAGAAAAATAATAAAAACCTAGTCCTAGAAGAAAATAAATCCTAAAAGAAAAGAAATCCTAAAATCTGGAGCAAGTCCTAGCAGTAGTAGTCCAACTAGATGGCCACCACTACTACTCCTATCTCTGTTTAGCATCATCCACACGATAGTCCATTGGAATTTTGTTTGACACAGCTGACCAGCAAAGAAGGTGCCGTAGAAGCAGCTGCTACTGCTAGCTCCACTACATACATACTAGCCACTCTAAAACTTGTTTAAATCATTCACCCAACTCTAATCAATTCACCCAACTCTAATCAATTCAACTACGAGTTGCTGATTCGACAACCTACAAACTGATGACAAATTTATCTGCCATGACCACATCCAGGAACAGTTCTATTATAACACAATATTTCAGGGAAACACACAAAAGAAAACAATTCTTGTAATACATTGTCAACAGGGCATGGATTTTACTCCTAAAGCAAGAACAACAACCCTGGGAGAAACAGATGCTCAAAAATCAAAAGCTTCTGCAATAAATAAATACAGACAATTCCCAGAACTTGCTAGTAAAATAGTACTATGTGTACTAGAGGAGTCTTGTCAGGCACACAGATGCATATTCAGAAACCAAAACAATGATAAGTATAGGCAAGTGTAACTGGTCACTAAAGTAGCTCATGTCATTGCTTCTATCTGTCATGGACTGGTTTTCTGTAACCGATACAATTCAGTTGAGTTTTAAGGTTGACTAATTGCGCCCTTGTAAGTGCCTAGCAAACAGACTACAGGAATGGCATAAAGAAAGGAACATGCCAATGCACTCCAGGTTTTGCAGCAAGTTGTACTTAAAATATTCACCTTAGACAATCCATGACTGTGTATTGCGTTAGATAATGCAAACAAGAACATAAGGCAACTTTGCTTATATAGAAATGTTGGCAAATGCAAACTCCCAAGTCTAACCAGGAAGCATCAGACACCGATGCATAACACTGCTCACTCGCTTACACACACTACCGCCCCAAAATTCAGAACATAACCTAGTACTTGGCGGGTCGGCTCAACCAGGCATGGGGCGAAGCAAGGGGAAGAGGAGAGGGGAGGGGCACCTACGTAGGGGCCGGGTAGTGACGGACGGCGGCCAGGTTGCACGGGCGACGGACGGTGGAGGCAAAGCCGCTCGACGAAACAGAAGGCGGTGGCGACGGCGAGATGGGGTCGTTCGGAGGAAGAAGACATGCTCAGGCGGGGGTGGGGGCGCGGGGGCGGCGGGGGTGTGGAGTCCGGCGAGGGTCGGGGCGGCGGGGGTGGGGGCGCGGCGGCGGCGGTGGTGGAGTCCGGTGAGGGTCGGGGCGGCGGCGTCATGGGTCGGGGCAGCGCGCGGGTGGATCTGGTGGCGAGGGAGAGAGGGTCGAAGGGGATCTGGCGAGGGAGAGGGAGATAGCTAGGGGGAAATCCAAACCTCGGTGCGCCATTAGAAATCTTTTTTTTAGATAGCAATGGCGCACCCCGCAGCGATGCGCCATTAGAAATCTTTTTTAGATAGCAATGGCGCACCCCGCAGCGGTGTGCCATTAGAAATATTTTTTTAGATAGCAATGGCGCACCCCGCAGCGGTGCGCCATTAGAATTTTTTTATTACAGTTCGAGCACAAGTTATATTGCACCTAACCCAATCCACATCAGAACCCGCCCACTAGCCCGACTGGTCACCATGCAGCACACACACTAGGAGGTCTTGGGTTTGATTCCCAAGCTCCGTAATCTTTTTTTTGCATTTTAAATGTTGTTTGATATTTATTTGTGTTTAAATATGTTCAAACTTGTTTAAATCATAACAGTAATATTTTTTATAAAAACAGTAATAATTTTTTAAAAAATATATTTAAATTTGTTACTTG
>NC_057806.1:16884395-16890477 GCF_018294505.1 Triticum aestivum | reverse complement strand
TATCATCGGCGGCGGCGGTGGAGCGGGGGAGGGTGAGGGGGTGCCCGTTGGCGGCGGTGGAGCGGGGGAGGGTGCGGGGGGCTGGGTGCTCGTCAGCGGCGGTGGAGGGGGATCGAGATCGAGTGTCCTCATGAATTCAAAAAGTGCCTGTGAAATTTAAAAATATTCATGATATCAAAAAGTGCCCATGAAATACAATCGAGAAATGAAGACTACGATTTAAATACAATCGATCTTAGCTAGCTATCTGTTCACAATCTTCTTGCCCTTCTTTTTCGCAAATGGAGTTCTTCTGTGGAACGGACGTCCTTTAGGTAGGATGGTCCTGCTTCTTCTTGTGGTGTGTGCTGCTACTTTATCGTCGTCGTCATGTTCGATCTTTGGGTCATCGTACTTGTTGAAGTCTTGCTCATTGGCTACTCCATCCATTCCGATGATCTTCCTTTTGCCTCTCCTCACGACAACACGACTGGGCTTTGACGGGTCGGTAATGAAGAAGCATTGGTCCACTTGGGAAGCCAGTACCCATGGCTCATTTTTCGCGGTGACGTTTGCGCCCGCGGTCTTGGATTTGGCTTCGGGTATAACCATGGTGGTGAAATACCGGTCTTCTTTTAGGACGCTCTTGGCCCATCTGACACGGAACATCGGGACCTTCTCTCCAGCGTAGCTCGGCTCCCAAATCTCCTCGATCCTTCCATAGTATCTGTCCTCGTCGTTACCGGTGTAGGATTCCATTGTTACCCCGGAGTTCTGATAACCATCGCTCTTCATGTCCTTGTTCTCGGTGTAGAATGTGTAGCCGTTGATATCGTACGCCTCATAGGTCATCAGGTTGTGCTCGGCGCCCTGTGACAAGGCGAATATGAGTTGTTCTTTCGCGGAAGAATCCTCATGTAAAGGGTACGACAGAAACTTCTGCTTGAACCAACGCGTGAAACATGAGTTGTGCTCTTTGATTATATCTCCGTCCGTCCTCTGCTGGCCTCGGTCATTGTACGTCTTCCCAATAAAGGTTTTGTGCTCTACCACCCAAGGATCGACCACGTCTATGTGTTGTAGCGCGACTAGGTTTGCTCTTTCAAAGTCGGCGAGTCGACCCTCGAAGTCGACATGCATTTCGCGGCGACCCTCACGGTGACCCCATCCAGCGAGCCTGCCAAGGTGCCTATTGACGGGCAGACCAACGGGGTTCTCGATGCCTAGATAATTCGTGCAGTAGGAGATGCACTTTTCGGTCAGAAAGCCCCTGGCTATACTTCCCTCTGGACGTGACATGTTGCGAACGTATCCTTTGATGACACCATTCATCCTTTCGAACGGCATCATGCTGTGCAGGAAGGTCGGCCCGAGTTCGATGATATCCTCCACGATATGGACCAACAGATGCACCATAACGTCGAAGAATGCGGGCGGGAAGTACATCTCAAGCTCGCATAGTATCACCACGATCTCTTCATGTAGCCTTCTGAGTTGCCTCACGCCAATCGACTTCCGAGATATGACGTCGAAAAAGTTGCATAGGACAAATAGCAACTGGAATATCTGCGTTATCAGCACGTGACAGTCGTGAGACTTCATCCCACTGAACTTATGCTTCGCTGGGTCTAGGTATCTCCTTATCTTCCCCGCATAACCGTAAGGAAGTTTTACTCCTACGAGGTGTTGGGGAACGTAGTAATTTCAAAAAAATTCCTACGCACACGCAAGATCATGGTGATGCATAGCAACGAGAGGGGAGAGTGTTGTCTACGTACCCTCGTAGATCGACAACGGAAGCGTTTGGTTGATGTAGTCGTACGTCTCCACGGCCCGACCGATCAAGCACCGAAACTACGGCACCTCCGAGTTCTAGCACACGTTCAGCTCGATAATGATCCCCGGACTCCGATCCAGCAAAGTGTCGGGGAAGAGTTCCATCAGCACGACAGCGTGGTGACGATCTTGATGTACTACTGTCGCAGGGCTTCGCCTAAGCACCGCTACAATATTATCGAGGACTATGGTGGAAGGGGGCACCGCACACAGCTAAGAATATGATCACGTGGATCAACTTGTGTGTCTATGGGGTGCCCCCTACCCCCGTATATAAAGGAGTGGAGGAGGGGAGGGCCGGCCCTCTCTATGGCGTGCCCTAGGGGAGTCCTACTCCCACCGGGAGTAGGATTCCCCCTTTCCTAGTCCAACTAGGAGTCCTTCCATGTAGTAGGAGTAGGAAACAAGGAAGGGGCGCAGCCCCTCCCCCTAGTCCAATTCGGACTAGGCCTTGCGGGGGCGCGCGGCCTGCCCTAGGCAGCCCCTCTCTCTTTCCCGTATGGCCCAATAAGGCCCAATACTTCTTCCGGCGAATTCCCGTAACTCTCCGGTACTCCGAAAAATACTCGAATCACTCGGAACCTTTCCGATGTCCGAATATAGTCGTCCAATATATCGATTTTTACGTCTCGACCATTTCGAGACTCCTCGTCATGTCCCCGATCTCATCCGGGACTCCGAACTCCTTCGGCACATCAAAACTCATAAACTCATAATATAACTATCATCGAAATCTTAAGCGTGCGGACCCTACGGGTTCGAGAATAATGTAGACATGACCGAGACACGTCTCTGGTCAATAGCCAATAGCGGAACCTGGATGCTCATATTGGCTCCTACATATTCTACAAAGATCTTTTATCGGTCAGACCGCATAACAACATACATTGTTCCCTTTGTCATCGGTATGTTACTTGCCCGAGATTCAACCGTCGGTATCCAATACCTAGTTCAATCTCGTTACCGGCAAGTCTCTTTACTCGTTCTGTAATACATCATCCCGCAACTAACTCATTAGTTGCAATGCTTGCAAGGCTTAAGTGATGTGCATTACCGAGAGGGCCCAGAGATACCTCTCCGACATTCTGAGTGACAAATCCTAATCTCAAAATACGCCAACCCAATATGTACCTTTGGAGACACCTGTAGAGCTCCTTTATAATCACCCAGTTACGTTGTGATGTTTGGTAGCACACAAAGTGTTCCTCCGGCAAATGGGAGTTGCATAATCTCATAGTCATAGGAACATGTATAAGTCATGAAGAAAGCAATAGCAACATACTAAACGATCGGGTGCTAAGCTAATGGAATGGGTCATGTCAATCAGATCATTCAACTAATAATGTGATCCCGTTAATCAAATAACAACTCTTTGTCCATGGTTAGGAAACATAACCATCTTTGATTAACGAGCTAGTCAAGTAGAGGCATACTAGTGACACTCTGTTTGTCTATGTATTCACACATGTATTATGTTTCCGGTTAATACAATTCTAGCATGAATAATAAACATTTATCATGATATAAGGAAATAAATAATAACTTTATTATTGCCTCTAGGGCATATTTCTTTCACGAGGCAGGTGAAAAACTACTCGATCTCCTCCTGACTTAGAGTGGAGCACGCGGGAGGGTAGTCACTTCCGGTCTTCTTGGCCTTTTTGCCTTTGCGGCGAGTTTCTGTGTCCTGCTTCGCCTCATCATCATCATCATCATCATCATCATCATCATCATCATCATTAGCGTGAAGCTCCTGCCTGATGCCCATTGATTTCAAGTCCGCCCTTGCTTTCGGCCCATCTTTGGTCCTTTCTGGCATGTTGAGCAGGGTACCAAGCAGACTCTCGCACACGTTCTTCGTGATATGCATGGCATCAAGGCTGTGAGGCACACGGTGGATCTTCTAGTACGGCAAGTCCCAGAAAACAGACCTCGTTTTCCATACCTTCAGCAGCGGCTCTGGCGCCTTTCGCTTCTTTCCCGGCTCTGGCGCCTTTTGCTTCTTTCCCGGCAGTGGGCAATCTTTCCAATTTTTCAACAGCTCATCTCTTTTCTCGCCGCTCCTCGTACGCGGGCGTTTTCGGGGTTCGGTTTCACCATCGAACAGATCCTTGCGTTTCCTCCACGGGTCATCGTCGCGAAGCCACCTTCGATGTCCCATGAACACGGTTTTCGAAGACCCGGGATCTTTATCTAGCTGGCGATACGTTGTGTCATCCATGCACCTTACGCATCTAGAAAATCCGTGGACTACCTGCCCCGCGAGATATCCATAACCGAGATAGTCGTGCACCGTCGTGAGCAGTGCGGCTCTCATAGGGAAATATTATTTCTCTGCGGCGTCCCACGTATTGGCTGGCGTTTTCCACAGCATGTCTAGATCCTCTTTCAGCAGCCCCAGATACAGATTGATGTCGTTCCCTAGTTGTTTCGGCCCTTCAATTAGCATACTCATGTGAATGTACTTCCTCTTCATGCACAACCAGGGGGGAAGGTTGTACATCCACACAAACACAGGCCACGTGCTATGTGTGCTTCTCTGGTTGCCAAACGGATTGACTCCATCGGTGCTCGCGCCCAGCACGATGTTCCTTGGATCCTTCCCAAATTCTGGGTATTCAAGGTTCAACGCTTGCCACTGGCTCGCATCCTTAGGGTGACTCATCATCTTGTCTTTTTTATTTATCTCCGGATCATTTCCGTCATCTTCCCGCTTCTTCTCCTCCCTATCCGCGTGCCAACGCAGGAGCTTTGCTACCTTAGGGTCCGCGAAATACCGCTGCAGGCGAGGAGTGATCGGAAAGTACCACACCGATTTTCAAGGAGCTTTCTTCCTCTTCTTGTATCGAGTGACGCCACACACCGGATATATGGTAGACTCCGCATGCTTGTCCCGATAAATGATGCAATTGTTCATGCACACATGGTATTTCACGTGCGGTAAATCCAAAGGACACACGATTTTCTTCGCCTCCTCGAAACTGGTCGGGCACTTGTTCCCCTTGGGAAGACGTTCGTGCCAGAATGACATGTTCTCGTTGAAGCATGCGTCGGTCATTTTGTGTTTTACCTTCATCTCCAGAGCCATGAGCGTTACTTTCAGGCAGGTATCCTCGGGCCTGCATCCTTCATACAATGGAGTAACCGCGTCTATCTCCAGTTGATCCAGTTTGGCTTTCTCTCGGGCGGTAGCTCTTGCGTTATCCGTCTGCTTGAGAAGGAGCTCTTGAATATGAGGGTCCTGCACCCAGCATCCATCGTCGTCTGCTCCAGCATCTTCATCTTCATGATCATGCCCTTCGTCTTGATCTTCCTCATCATCATGTACGACATCTTCTACATGATGACTGTGTAGAGCATCACCGCCGTGATCATGTCCTAGAGATTCTTCGTCTTCTTGCCCGCCCTCGCCGCGGTGGTACTTGTCTTGTTGCCCTTCCTCATTTCTTGCCCGGCCCCCATGGACGACTTCATAGTCATCTTCATCACCTTGCCACCGATAGCCATCCATGAAACCACGCAAGAGTAGGTGGTCCCGCACCTGCCCGGAATCCGGGTCCGCAATAAGGCTCTTCAGCTTGCATCTTCGACACGGACATCTTATCTCTGTCTCGTTCTTTTGAAGCATCTCGGCCTTCGCGGAGCTCAAAACCTATTCATGATGCCTTCGGTCATCGTGCGGACCATGGTTGCCTGCGGGGCAGAGCAAAACGATATTTTAGAATCAAGAAAAAATTTGGCATGACCTTTCCTAAAAATAGGACCAAAAAGAATGCATAGTGCCAAAATTCTCGCCGAAATGGAAATGAATCAACATTCCGGCAAAATATTGGCAACTATCGCATTTCAAATACCGGTACCTGCAAACACAAACATATATGCAACACCACAAACACATGCAACATCACAAACATACATAGATCTAGCTAGGCCACAAAAAGTGCATGTGCACGTTGTTGGAGCGAGCTAGGGAGAAAAAAAGTAGATCTACATCATGAAGATAGCTTTCCCCTTACTTACCTATCAAAAAAAGGTAATTTCACCACTTAATTTTGATGAATCTATGGTGGAAATGAGGTGAGGAGGAGGAGGCAGTCGAAAGCTTAGAGAAGGAGGTGGAGGGAATGAAGTGGGGAAAGTGAGTGGGTAGGTGTGGGGCTGTCCAAAATATCTTGTTGGGGTCCCAGGTTACTAATGGCGCACCACCTGCAAATGCGCCATTAGTAACCCTGGTTACTAATGGCGCACCTGCAGGTGGTGCGCCATT
>NC_057806.1:16848425-16883771 GCF_018294505.1 Triticum aestivum | reverse complement strand
ACTTTTACAGGGTGCGCCATTAGTAGTTTAAACTAGTAATGGCGCACGGTGAGGCGATGCGCCATTAGTAGTTTTGCAAAAAAAAGAATAAAAAAAATTTAGTACTGGCACACTCCATGTCTGGTGCGCCGTTACTAGTTAGAACTAGTAATGGCGCAGGTAGGATGCGCCATTAGTATGTATGTAAAAATGAAAAAAAATTATCACTAGTGGCGCACCTATTTTCTGGTGCGCCATTAGTGCCTTCCACACTAATGGCGCATCACCAACTGGTGCGCCATTAGTATATAGTAGTGGCGCACTACTTCCCTGGTGCGCTATTAGTGTCAATCCTATCTATAGCCCTCTTCCTAGTAGTGGACGCCTCGTGCGTGGCATGCACGCCTTGGTTCTGTTCTCCGTGCTCTTGGGTTTATTCCCTCCATTGCTGACACATCACTGTTCCTCCTTCAGCGTCCTGAGGTGACGATGTATCTATTGGTTTATGTTGATGAGATCATCCTTGTCAGTTCTTCTGATGCTGCTGTTGATCGCCTTGTGTCCGCATTGAGTGAGGAGTTTGCTGTCAAGGACTTAGGTGCTCTTCATTACTTCCTTGGTTTGGAGGTATCACGGTCCTCTACTGGGTTGACTCTGACTCAGAAAAAGTATTCTATGGATTTGTTGCGCCCTGCTGGGATGCTCAAATGCAAACATGCTATCACTCTGATGTTTGTGACTGATCGGTTGTCTGCCCTTGATGGAGATCTTCTTTCTGCTGATGACGCCACTGAGTATCGCAGTCTTGTTGGTGGTCTGCAATATCTCACTATCATCAGGCCTGATGTCTCTTATGCAGTCAACCGTGTGTGCCAATACCTTCATGCACGTCGTACCACTCATCTCTCGGCAGTTAAGCGCATCTTGCAATATGTCTTTTCCACTGCTTCGTATGGTCTGCTTCTTCAGTCTGCACCGTCTTGTGAACTTTCAGCTTTCTCTGATGCGGATTGGGCTGTAAGTCCTGATAATCGGCGATCCACGGGGGGATATGCAGTGTTCTTTGGTCCTAACTTGATCGCCTGAAATGCTCGCAAGCAAGCCACCGTGTCTCGTAGCAGTACTGAAGCTGAGTATAAAGCAGTTGCTGACAAGGTTGTCAGAATCGCGATTCTGTTATACGATTCTACGACTTTACGATCCAAACTAACCCCTACGATTCTACGATTTTAGTTCTTAGAATCTACGTTTCTACGATTCTGATAGTGAAGATTCTACGATTTGCGATCCTACCATCGAAGCTCCGATCCGATTCAAAATCGCGATTCTGACAACCTTGGTTGCTGATGCTACCACTGAGATCATATGGGTACAGTCCTTATTGCGGGAGTTGAGAATCTCTCCAGGTCATCCTCCAGTTCTGTGGTGTGGTAACATTGGTGCTACATATCTTTCATCTAATCCGGTGTTTCATGCTAGGACGAAACACATTGAGGTTGACTATCATTTTGTTCGGGAACGTGTTGCACAGAGACTACTTTGTATCAAGTTCATCTCCTCAAAAGATCAACTTGCTGACATCTTCACGAAGCCTCTTTCACAACCACAGTTTGTAGGCTGTAGGCGCAATCTTAACTTACTTTGTACTTCAGACTATAGTTAAGATTGAGGGAGGGTGTTAGACTGTATATACGTAGTTTTGTATAGGCCTTGTATTGTACCTCTTGGTACATCTATATAATGAGATAGCCACATCCTGTTTTAGGGTGTCGAGCCAGTTTCCAAACTCTATATTTTACAGTATCTACGTGCATGCATGCATGCAAAGGTTAGCTAGCCATTCTGGAACTTTCAGGTCTCGACACGGAGGATCGACACGGAGCTGCTCCTGCCTACACGTACGTGCACACGTAGTGTGGTACAGATATTTCTAACCAGCTGAAAAGGCCAATCATATCATAGGATGCACACCACTAGTTAACTAGGAGTGGCTTGCAGCAACTCGACGGCCAATAATATATCAGGATGTTGCTTTGTCACTCTCCTTTTTTGTGTTCGAATAACATGACTCATCACACACCGCATACAAGTGATGTTTTCCTTTTTGCTGGACCATACCGGTAGCTGGTGAGATGATGAACACCTGCCTAGTTAGCAGTTTTAGGCTGGACTTTTTAATTTCGTAAGCTGGACTTTTTTTATTTTTGTGGTAATACGATTTTCTTTCATTTTAATTTTGTTGGACGTGTTGTGGATGTGCATCGTGTTATGTAGAGGCCGGACATTTGCTCGGTGTGATGATATCACTTTGATATATCGATGAATGAAAAAGTTGGATTAAATTTTTTGGCATAGGTGAAGACTGGGCCGCCAGGATCGCACTTCCATGCGGAATTCTTAGTCTTCCTACTCGAAATGTCCAAATCTGATTCGTCTTCGCCTTCTTCTTCCTCCCAATTGAGCGGCCCCATCAGCATCGTCAAATTGGGCACGTGCGTCCTGAGGGGCAAAAGATAACTCCCATATAGTTGTCTTACCTTCACTTAGGTCGTGTCCCCGATGGTGCCATTCTCGTGCCGCTCTGCCCCCAATAATGTCATTTTATGTCGGCCCGACTCGGTCTATGAGGCTTGTGTCTTCTCGGCGACGCCATCCCACGCCATCTTTGGCTGCAGCTCGAACCTTGTCTCGCCTCCACCCAGCTCCATTGTCGTATCATATCGTTGCTAGTTCTGGGAAGATAATTATGTTCCCTATTGAGAAATAGCTAACACGCACTGTTTTAAGGTCCCGAATATTGGTGCTCCGTGATCCTAGCACACAATTACAAGGGCGGCGTGAAAACATTTCATGTTTTGTAGATAGTACACTGTTGCGAACCAATCTGTGGTTGGATGGTTAGAGGAACAGTGATATCCCCAACCGGCTTAGTCTCTTGAAGGTGTTCATAAAGGTAGAGTGTTCGTGTGTGTGCTCATAGGGATGCATGTGTACACGTATGTATGAGCGCTTGCATCTGCAGTGTGTTTAAAAAAAAAAGATAGCACGCTGTTTGGGGGTCCTGGTGCCATACCCACCAACCCCAGGTATATGGAAGCGTTGTTTCACATTTTCTGACCGTTTTCATATGTTGTAATGTACTCCCTCCATCAAATGTAAGGCTTCTTGACTTTTTCTAAATATTGTTGATCAAAGTTGCACATTAGCAAGCCAGGTTGCTGGCAAGAAATTTATTATTACTACTTTCCTCATTTGGAAGCAATCGAGCTCGCCAAGTGCACTGCATTTTATTTATTTTGTAAAGTATCAGATATGCTAGAATATAAATGCTTTTCATAAAGGGCGATGTATATACCAGCCGCAGCTTGGTTGGATGCATGGCTACTTTGCAGATTCTCCTGTTCCTTTTCGTAGAAACATTCGTAGAAGCAAGCAACTGCGAGTGCAGGGTGCGAAAAGTGTGAGGAAGCAACCATAAAGCCAAGAGAATGTTGGGATTAACAAGGTTAAAAGGTGAGATGCACAAAAGGTGATATAGAAAAGGAATTACCTGATATTTTGTTCAATTCCAGTCGCACTCACAGGTCTCTGGACCGACATGCATGGGGTGACCCTCGTCTCCGTGTCCTTTTTCACGCTTTAGAACAAATCGGATGCAAGTTTCACAAGCCTGAAGAAGAAGAAGAAGAAGAAGAAGATAGCCGGTAGAAGCCAAGATATACAACAATAAATAGTGATGAACAGTACAGCTATGTTGCTCATGTATTTTTTTTTCTGCCTCATGAATATGAGTTTGAACTTCAATTTTTACATATTTGTCAAACATAGCATTTGTAATGCCTTCGTACCAACAAAATCTCGTTTAGATATTTTTTACAACTTCCACACATGATTTTCACAAAAAGAATCATTGAAATTAAGTTTTCACTGAGTACTATATCTCCCGAAGAAGATCTACCTGGCAAGTGAGGAAATGGTTATACTACCGCTCGCTAAATGGTTACACTAGCATAGGGTAGCATTTTGGCGAGTTCATATATATCTTGTGCTTCCACACGCTAAATGCTCTCAGATTTAAAACAAATAACTTTTTTGAAGTCCTATTACAAATGTTCACAAGACATGTGTCTACAATCCCTAGAAAGTCAACTCCCAATTCGAAACACACATGGAAAAACAAAAAAGACAAACCAGGATGAGAATAGTGCATGTTTTTGTTTTTTATTTTATTTTTACGGCACTATACATATGGATTTCGTCCTTTTTGTTTCTTAACACGTATTTCGAATTTGGACTCAAACTTTTTTAGAGATTGTACGAAATTGGAAATAGTTTCGGTAATTTTTAAAACATTTAAATTTGTTTTCTACATGGTGGAGCATAAGAGCATTTAAGGTCTAAGCACAACCGATATGTTTCCAAATTTATTGTTCATCCAGGAGCACGTGAGCTCGGGTTCTATTTTGAATACCGTACGAGCACGTCCTTTTGTTCTCTAATATAAGTGCATTAGTTTTCCATTTTGTTGCCGGCTATTGCGGGCTGAATGCGACCAAATAATAATTGGCAAGACCAGTTCGAAGAATCACTCGTTTCACTCCGCCTCCTCTTGCTAAAAATTCAATTTTTTTAGACCGTCTTATTTTGTTTTTCTATGATATAAGAATGACCTAACACGTACAAAAAAAATTAACACGCGGAATTGATTTTGGACGATGGATGCAATGCATGCTGCCTGCTGGTGCCCTTGGACAAGTCTTGGTCAACCAGACATCCAACCAACACTGACCACGACTCGCCAGGGTAGGTACGTGTACAGTACTGCTTAGCATGGAATCAATCAATTATATTATTATTAAAAATAAAATCGATTTTCCTGTTCCCCGCAAAAAAAAAATCGATTTTCCTGTGCGGGAATTTAATGATTAATTTGATTTCAGCTAAATTATGGATGAAAAAAATGATCTAAATCAAAAGCAACTATTTTTAAAATGTAGACATGATCATGACCTTATGTGCGAACATAGTATATGTGGTTTGCATGAGGCTGAATAATAGTGTTAATGGATGCCTATGTGGCACACTTGGTAAAGTTGAATGCTGCATATCGAGAGAATTAGAGATAGTTAACATCAACTATTTAGGTATATAGGGTTTCATTTAAAATATATTATTAATTTTCCAACAAAAACACTCTGCCACATCATACCCGTGTATGATTTTTCCCTGAAAAAAGCCTTTGATCTATTAACAATATGTATCGATGGCACACAAAGATCTCCTTAAGTAAAAAATATATATAACCAAATCCATAAACCATCTAGCAACAACTACAAGCATTGGGGCAAGCCGAAGACACTGTCATAATCGGCCCTCCGTCATGAAAACCAGGCAAACCATGTTGTAATAAGTCGTCATCCTAAGGCTAACAGCGCACGAAAACAACGATAGTCGTCAATGATGAGAAGCATAAATCAAAAGGGCCATACATCCAAAATAGACCAACGACAACAAGGGCTACCCGAATCAAGATGGATCAACTGAAGACAAAAGCCGACCAAATTTCAACAGACCCATCGGAGACCAACACCGACCATATCTAAGAGGATCAAACGAGATCACATTATTTTAACCTAGGGATGCCTCCATTTCGTCGTCCTGACCAAGAAACTAAAACTACAGCAAGGACGAGTGCGCCCTCATCGGCAGGGGGTGGGGTCTCCTACACATCCTGTTGGAAATATGCCCTAGAGGCAATAATAAATTGGTTATTATTATATTTCATTGTTCATGATAACTGTTTATTATCCATGCTAGAATTGTATTGATAGGAAACTCAGATACATGTGTGGATACATAGACAACACTATGTCCCTAGTAAGCCTCTAGTTGACTAGCTCGTTGATCAATAAGATGGTTACGGTTTCCTGACTATGGACATTGGATGTCGTTGATAATGGGATCACATCATTAGGAGAATGATGTGATGGGCAAGACCCAATCCTAAGCCTAGCACAAAGATCGTGTAGTTCGTATGCTAAAGCTTTTCTATTGTCAAGTATCATTTCCTTAGATCATGAGATTGTGCAACTCCCGGATACCGTAGGAGTGCTTTGGGTGTGCCAAACGTCACAACGTAACTGGGTGGCTATAAAGGTTCACTACAGGTATCTCCGAAAGTGTCTGTTGGGTTGGCACGAATCGAGACTGGGATTTGTCACTCCGTGTAACGGAGAGGTATCTCTGGGCCCACTCGGTAGGACATCATCATAATGTGCACAATGTGACCAAGGAGTTGACCACGGGATGATGTGTTACGGAACGAGTAAAGAGACTTGCCGGTAACGAGATTGAACAAGGTATCGGGATACCGACGATCGAATCTCGGGCAAGTACAATACCGCTGGACAAAGGGAATTGAATACGGGATTGATTGAATCCTCGACATCGTGGTTTATCCGATGAGATCATCGTAGAACATGTGGGAGCCAACATGGTTATCCAGATCCCGCTGTTGGTTATTGGCCGGAGAGTTGTCTCGGTCATGTCTGCATGGTTCTCGAACCCGTAGGGTCTACACACTTAAGGCTCGATGACGCTAGGGTTATTAGGAAGACTTGTATGTGATTACCGAATGTTGTTCGGAGTCCCGGATGAGATCCCGGACGTCACGAGGAGTTTCGAAATGGTACGGAGGTAAAGATTTATATATGGAAAGTTGTTGTTCGGGTTCCGGGAAAAGTTCGGTTTTTTCCGGTATTGTACCGGGAAGCTACCGGAAGGTTCCGGAGGATTCCGGAGGGGTCCAGAAAATGTTCCACCACGTCCAATATAGCAGCATGGGCCGTAGGGGGGTTCCCTAACCTTAATGGGCCAAAGGCACCAGCCCCCCCAAGGCCCATGCGCATGGGAGAGGGGAAACCCTAAGGGGGAGGGCCTCCACTTGACTTGGGAGGCACTCCTCCCCCCCTTGGCCGCCGCTCCCAACCCTAGATGGGATCTAGGGGGGACGGCCCCCTCTCTCCCCACCTATAAATAGTGGAGGGGTGGGAGGGCGGCCAAACCCTTGAACCTGGCGCAGCCCCTCCCCTCCAATACCTCTCCTCCTCCGCGTGAGCTTGGCGAAGCCCTGCCAGAGAACTGCCACTCCATCACCACCACGCCGTCGTGCTGCTATTGGACCCTCTTCCTCAACCTCTCCCTCCTCCTTGCTGGATCAAGGCGTGGGAGACGTCTCCGTTCCATACGTGTGTTGAACGCGGAGGTGCCGTCCGTTCGGCGCTAGGATCATCGGTGATTTGGATCACGACGAGTACGACTCCATCAACCCCGTTCACTTGAACACTTCCGCTTAGCGATCTATAAGGGTATGTAGATGCACTCTCCTTCCCCTCGTTTCTAGATGACTCCATAGATAGATCTTGGTGATGCGTAGAAAATTTTAAATTTCTGCTACGATCCCCAACAGTGGCATCATGAGCTAGGTCTATGCGTAGTTTCTATGCACGAGTAGAACACAAAGCAGTTGTGGGCGTCGATATTGTCAATTTACTTGTCGTTACTAGTCTTATCTTGATTCGGTGGCATCGTGGGATGGAGCGGCCCGGACCGACCTTACACGTACTCTTACGTGAGACTGGTTCCCCCGACTGACATGCACTAGTTGCATAAGGTGGCTAGCGGGTGTCTGTCTCTCCCACTTTAGTCGGATCAGATTCGATGAAAAGAGTCCTTATGAAGGGTAAATAGAAATTGGCATATCACGTTGTGGTTTTCGCGTAGGTAAGAAACGTTCTTGCTAGAAACCTATAGCAGCCACGTAAAAACTTGCAACAACAATTAGAGGACGTCTAACTTGTTTTTGCAGCATATGCCTTGTGATGTGATATGGCCAAAAGGATGTGATGAATGATATATGTGATGTATGAGATTGATCATGTTCTTGTAATAGGAATCACGACTTGCATGTCGATGAGTATGACAACCGGCAGGAGCCATAGGAGTTGTCTTAATTTATTTATGACCTGCGTGTCAACATAAACGTCATGTAATTACTTTACTTTATTGCTAAAGCGTTAGCCATAGTAGTAGAAGTAATAGATGACGAGACAACTTCAAGAAGACACGATGATGGAGATCATGATGATGGAGATCATGGTGTCATGGCGGTGACAACGATGATCATGGAGCCCCGAAGATGGAGATCAAAAAGAGCAAAATGATATTGGCCATATCATGTCACTATTTGATTGCATGTGATGTTTATCATGTTTTACATCTTATTTGCTTAGAACGACGATAGCTTAAATAAGATGATCCCTCACTAAAATTTCAAGAAAAGTGTTCCCCCTAACTGTGCACCGTTGCGAAGGTTCGTTGTTTCGAAGCACCACGTGATGATCGGGTGTGATAGATTCTAACGTTCGAATACAACGGGTGTTGACGAGCCTAGCATGTACAGACATGGCCTCGGAACACATGCGAAACACTTAGGTTGACTTGACGAGCCTAGCATGTATAGACATGGCCTCGGAACACGGAAGACCGAAAGGTCGAACATGAGTCGTATAGAAGATATGATCAACATGAGATGTTCACCGTTGATGACTAGTCCGTCTCACGTGATGACCGGACACGACCTAGTCGATTCGGATCATGTTTCACTTAGATGACTAGAGGGATGTCTATCTGAGTGGGAGTTCATTAAATTAATTTGATTAGATGAACTCAATTATCATGAACATAGTCTAAATTTTCTTCGCAAATATGTTGTAGATAAATAGCTCACGTTGTAGCTCCCTGTTTCAATACGTTCCTAGAGAAAGATTAAGTTGAAAGATATTGTAAGCAATGATGCGGACTAGGTCCGTAGTCCGAGGAGTGTCCTCACTGCTACACAGAAGGCTTACGTCTTTGATGCACTGCTCGATGTGCAAACCCCTACAACATCGTCTGTGGATGTTGTGAACACCTGATAGACACATTCTGATGACTACCTGATAGTTTAGTGCACCATACTTTACGACTTAGAATCGGGATTCCAATGACGTTTTGAACGCCATAGAACATATGAGATGTTCCAAGAGCTGAAATTGGGATTTCAGGCTCATGCCCGTGTTGAGAGGTGTGAGACCTCTGACAAGTTCTTTTGCCAACAAGATGGAGGAGAATAGCTCAGCTAGTGAGCATGTGCTCAGAATGTCTGGGTGCTACAATCACTTAAATCAAGTGGGAGTTAAACTTCCAGATAAGATAGTGATTGATAGAGTTCTCTAGCCACTATCACTAAGCTACTAGATCTTCGTGATGAACTATGACATGCAAGGGATGGAGTTGATCCCGGAGCTGTTCGCGGTGCTTAAGACCGCAAAAGGTAGAAATCAAGAAGGAGCATCAAGTGTTGATGGTTTAACAAGACCACTGGTTTCAAGAAGGGCAAGGGCTAGAAGGAAAACTTCATGGATGGCAAACCAGTTGCCGCTCCAGTGAAGGAACCCAAGGTTGAACCCAAACCCGAGACTAGGTGCTTCTATTGTAAGGGGAACGGTCACTGGTAGCGGAATTACCCCAAATGCATGGTAGATAAGAAGGCTGGCAACTTCAACAAAGTATATACGTGTTATTAATGTGTACCTCACTAGTACTCCTGGTAGCACCTGGGTATTGGATACCGGTTCAGTTGCTATTATTGGTGACTTGAAGCAAAAGCTACGAACTAAACGGAGACTGGCTAAGGGCGAGGTGACGATGTGTGTTGGAAGTGTTTCCAAAGTTGATGAGATCATCATCGCACGCTACGTCTGCCTTCGGGATTAGTATTGAACCTAGATAAATGTTATCAGGTGTCTACGTTAAGCATGAATATGATTAGATCATGTTCATTGCAATACAGTTATTCATTTAAGTTAGAGAATAATGGTTATTCTGTTTACATGAATAATACCTTTCATGGTCATGCACCCTATGTGAATGGTTCATTGAATCTCGGTCGTGGTAATACACATGTTCACGCCAAAAGATGTAGAGTTAATAATGATAGTACCACTTTGTTGTGGCACTGCCGCTTAGGTCATATTGGCGTAAGATGCATGAAGAAACTCCATATCGATGGATGTTTGGAGTCACTTGATTTTGAATCGCTTGACACATGCGAGCCATGCCTCATGGGCAGGAGGACTAAGACCCCGTTTCTAGGTACAATGAAACGGGCAAGTGACTTGTTGGAAATCATACATACTGATGCGTGTGATCCAATGAGAATTGAAGTGTGCGGTGGATATCGCTATTTTCTCATCTTCACTGACGATTTGGGTAGATATAGGTATATTTACTTAGTGAAGCACAAGTCTGAAACGTTTGAAAAGTTCAAGCGATTTCAGAGTGAAGTTAAGAATCATCATAACAAGAAGATCAAATTCCTACGATCTGATCGATGAGAATTTCTGAGTTATGAGTTTGGCAAACACTTAAGACATTGTGGAATTGTTTCACAGTTGAAGCCACCTGGAACACCACAGGGTAATGGTGTGTCCGGACGTCATAAACGAACCTTATGAGATAGGGTGCGATCTATGATGTCTCCTACCGATCTACCGTTTTCATTTTGAGGTTATGCGTTAGAGACAGCTGCATTCACTTTAGATAGGACACCATCTAAGTCCGTTGAGACGATGTCGTAAGAATATGGTTTGGCAAGAAACCAAAGTTGTCGTTTCGTGATGTTTGGGGCTGTGATGCTTAAGGCTTCAGTCGGAGAAGCTCGAACCCAAAGCGGACAAACACATCTTCATAGGATACCCAAGGGTGACAGTTGGGTATACCTTCTATCTCAGATCCGAGGGAAAATTGTTTGTCGCTAAGAACGGGTCCTTTCTCGAGAAGGAGTTTCTCTCAAAAGAATTGAGTGGGAGGAAGATAGAACTTGATGAGGTTGTCGAACCTTTACTTCAACCAGAGAGTGATGCAACACAGAAAGATGTTTTTTGTGGCGCCTACGTCTGTTGAATAGGAAGTTAATGATAGTGATCATAAAGCTTCGGATCAAGTTGCTATCGAACCTCGTAGGTCAACAAGGATATGTACTACTCCTAAGTGGTACAGTAATCCTGTCATAGATATCATGTTGTTAGACAACAATAAACCTACGAGCTATGGAGAAGAGATGGTGGGCCCGTATTCTAAAAAATGGTTAGAAGCCATGAAATCTGAGATAGGATCCATATATCAGAACAAAGTATGGACTTTGGTGGACTTGCCCGATGATCAGCGAGCCATTGAGATAAATGGATCTTTAAGAAGAAGACGGACGTGGGCGGTAATGTTACCGTCTATGAAGCTCGACTTGTGGGAAAGAGTCTTTTCACAAGTTCAAGGAGTTGACTACGATGAGAATTTCTCACCCGTAGCGATGCTTAAGTCCATCGGAATCAAGTTAGCATTAGCTGTATTTTTCGATTATGAAATCTTACAGATGGATGTCAAAACAAGTTTTCTTACCAGTTTTCGTAAGAAAAGTTGTATGTGATACAATAAAAGGTTTTGTCGATCCTAAAGATGCTAAAAGGTATGCTGGCTCCAGCAATCCTTCTATGGAGTAGAGCAAGCATCTCGGAATCGGAATATATGCTTTGATGGAGTGATCAAAGCTTTTAGGTTTATACAATGTTTGTTAGAAACTTGTATTTACAAGAAAGTGAGTGGGAGCACTACAATATTTCTGATAAGTATATGTGGATGACATATTGTTGATTTGAAATGATGTAGAATTTCTGGAAAGCATAAACGGTTGTTTGAAGAGTGTTTTTCAAAGGAAGACCTGGATAAAGCTGCTTACATATTGGGCATCAAGATCTACAGAGATAGATCAAAACGCCTGATGATACTTTCAAAGAACGCACACCTTGACATGTTTTGAAGGAGTTCAAAATACATCAGTCAAAGAAGGGGTTCTTACCTGAGTTGTAAGGTGTGAAGTTGAGTAAGACTCAAAGCTTGACCACGGCAGAAGAAAGAAGAAGGACGAAGGTCGTCCCCTATGCTCTTGTCATAGGCTCTATACGGTATACCATGCTGAAGTACCGCACCTAATGTGTGCCTTGCCACATGTCTGGCAAGAGGGTACAAAGGTGATCTAGGACTGGATCACCAGATAGCGGTCAAAATTGTCCTTAGAGGAATAAGGAAATGTTTCCCGGTTATGCAGGTGATAAAGAGTTCGACATAAAGAGTTACGTCGATGCAAGCTTAACACCTATCCGGATAGCTCTGAGTAGAGATACCGGATAAGTATAACGGAGCAATAATTTGGAATAGCTCCAAGTGGAACGTGGTAGCAGCATCTACGATATAAAGTTTTGCGAAATACATAGGGATATGAATATGGCAAGAGCCGTTGACTACAACCTCTCTCACAAGCATAACATGATCAAACCCAGAACTCTTTGAGTGTTTATCACATAGTGATGTGAACTAGATCATTGAGTCTAGTAGACTCTTGGATGTTGGTCACATGGCGATGTGACCTGTGAGTGTTAATCACATGGCGATGTAAACTAGATTATTGACTCTAGTGCAAGTGGGAGGCTGTTGGAAATATGCCCTAGAGGCAATAATAAATTGGTTATTATTATATTTCATTGTTCATGATAACTGTTTATTATCCATACTAGAATTGTATTGATAGGAAACTCAGATACATGTGTGGATACATAGACAACACCATGTCCCTAGTAAGCCTCTAGTTGACTAGCTCGTTGATCAATAAGATGGTTACGTTTTCCTGACCATGGACATTGGATGTCGTTGATAACAGGATCACATCATTAGGAGAATGATGTGATGGACAAGACCCAATCCTAAGCCTAGCACAAAGATCGTGTAGTTCGTATGCTAAAGCTTTTCTATTGTCAAGTATCATTTCCTTAGACCATGAGATTGTGCAACTCCCGGATACCGTAGGAGTGCTTTGGGTGTGCCAAACGTCACAACGTAACTGGGTGGCTATAAAGGTTCACTACAGGTATCTCCGAAAGTGTCTGTTGGGTTGGCACGAATCGAGACTGGGATTTGTCACTCCGTGTAATGGAGAGGTATCTCTGGGCCCACTCGGTAGGACATCATCATAATGTGCACAATGTGACCAAGGAGTTGATCACAGGATGATGTGTTACGGAACGAGTAAAGAGACTTGCCGGTAACGAGATTGAACAAGGTATCGGGATACCAACGATCGAATCTCGGGCAAGTACAATACCGCTGGACAAAGGGAATTGAATACGGGATTGATTGAATCCTCGACATCGTGGTTCATCCGATGAGATCATCGTGGAACATGTGGGAGCCAACATGGGTATCCATATCCCGCTGTTGGTTATTGACCGGAGAGTTGTCTCGATCATGTCTGCATGGTTCCTGAACCCATAGGGTCTACACACTTAAGGTTCGATGACGCTAGGGTTATTAGGAAGACTTGTATGTGATTACCGAATGTTGTTCGGAGTCCCGGATGAGATCCCGGACGTCACGAGGAGTTCCAGAATGGTCCGAAGGTAAATATTTATATATGGAAAGTTGTTGTTCGGGTTCCGGGAAAAGTTCGGTTTTTTCTGGTATTGTACCGGGAAGCTACCGGAAGGTTCCGGAGGATTCCGGAGGTCCGGAAAATGTTCCACCACATCCAATACAGCAGCATGGGCTGTAGGGGGGTGCCCTAACCTTAATGGGCCAAGGGCACCAGCCCCCCCCCCCAAGGCCCATGCGCATGGGAGAGGGGAAACCCTAAGGGGGAGGGCCTCCACTTGACTTGGGAGGCACTCCTTCCCCCTTGGCCGCCGCTCCCAACCCTAGATGGGATCTAGGGGGGCCGGCCCCCTCTCTCCCCACCTATAAATAGTGGAGGGGTGGGAGGGCGGCCACACCCTTGAACCTGGCGCAACCTCTCCCCTCCAATACCTCTCCTCCTCCGCGTGAGCTTGGCGAAGCCCTGCCGGAGAACTGCCACTCCATCACCACCACGCCGTCGTGATGCTATTGGACCCTCTTCCTCAACCTCTCCCTCCTCCTTGCTGGATCAAGGCGTGGGAGACGTCTCCGTTCCGTAGGTGTGTTGAACGCGGAGGTGCCGTCCGTTCGGCGCTAGGATCATCGGTGATTTGGATCACGACGAGTACGACTCCATCAACCCCGTTCACTTGAACGCTTCCGCTTAGCGATCTATAAGGGTATGTAGATGCACTCTCCTTCCCCTCGTTGCTAGATTACTCCATAGATAGATCTTGGTGATGCGTAGAAAATTTTAAATTTCTGCTACGATCCCCAACACATCCATGTCCAATAGGACCAGTGGAGACGGGACAGAAGAACATTGATGCTGGCGAGGGGGCTGAAAGCTTACTATTCCCACAATCACGTGTGGCGGGAGATGTGAACATTTTGCTTGGTTTCCCTTAAACATGTGCTTCAATTTCAGGCGTCCTTTGGTTTGGAGGAATTTCATAGGAATTATAGAGGATAGGATTCTTATAGGATTTTTTTCCTTTAGAGCTCTTTGGTTCATAGAGCTCTTTGGTTCATAGGAATGGATTCCTATTCCTTCATAGGATTTGTTCCTATCCTCCACATTTCATAGGAAAATAAAAATGAGCCTAGACTCAATGGAAAATTTTCTTTGGTGTGAACCAAATGACATCTTGTTTCCTATTCCTATTCATAGGATTTGAGATACATGTCATCTCATTCCTACAAATTTCCTATTCCTATGATAATCCTATCCTATGAACCAAAAGAGGCCTCACATTGTATTTTTGTTTGATTTTAACCTAAATAAAATAAGAATATACCGGATAATGCCCGTGCTTTGATTGCACAAGTATTATATTGTAAAGTAGATGCATTTTGTGTCCAATTAAGGCAAAAAAACTGCAGTAAAAAGTGAGTCGTTCTGCACGGTCGTTAGTGAACCCACAAATTCACAAATATTGAAATTCATAGGCAAGGGATGGCCTGTCTTATACATCTGCGGCAAAATTTTCATGCTATATAGAGGATCAATCAGGGGTCTCCCCTTTTCCGAAATTTTTTTGAGGATCAATGCATCGTATCTTTTTCAACATTTATTATAGGCTTGATATCTTATCTTGTATTAATGTTGAAAGGAGCCTTTTATTTCTTAAGTGTGGCCTGTTAATCTTATCCCGCATCAATTAATTAAAGTGAATATGACGTAATCAGCTACGTGACTATGGTATAAACGCCGAGACTTTTTTCGCTGAAAAATTGTTAGACTTGCTCTTGTTTCGTACTATTCCATGAGGTTTCTTGCGAAAATCAGCCTAACATGTTCAAAAATCTAATGCTCAATTTGTAGTGGAATGTTTTAACTAAATTGACAACTCTTTTTTTTTAACACTTGCGAACAAGATTTTGGGCATAATTTTGTTTGTCAAGAACTACAAAATTTTGTAGAGCAAATGCACACAAAATCCACACATAATTTTGTAATCCTACTCAAACTAGAGTATGTAGTAAATGTTTGCACTTAGCGGCGGTTTCCTTGTTTTCATCGCTCACGAAATCCAAAGCAAAGGAAACAAGGACGCCCAATAAAAGCCAAGGGAAACCCAAAAGAGACCATCCCACTTCACACTCCCGAAGCTCGGCCGCCTCCTGTCCTCTCCTCTCCTGCATGCTCGCCGCCGGCGATGCCCGGCCCGCTCAAGCGCCCCTCCCTCGGCCGCCTGCTCGCCGCCCTCCGCTCGCCGTCCCGCGTCCCGGTCCAGACCGGCTTCCCCACCTCCCTCGCCGACCTCGTCGTCAAGAACCATGGCCGCCTCAGGAAGCCCCGCAAGCCGCGCCGCCCCACCGCCCTGGCGCTGCCCCCGTCTCCGCCGGAGACCCCGGTGGACGTAGGGGAGACTCCTTCGCTGCCGCCATCGCCCGGGCCGCTCTCGCCGGTGGTCGTGGAGGAGTCCTCGGCCCCGGTGGTGCGGCGGCTCGACGCGCGTAAAGGCGCCGCCTTCTTCCGGCCCCGCCCGGAGCTCCTCGCGCTCGGCGGGGCCGTGGCGCTCGCGCTCCTCGCCGTGTGGAGGGAGGGGACCGTCGCGGCCTTCACCATCGCCTCGCTGTCGTTGCTCTGGATCGAGTCGGCCTCCCGCCGGCGTCGGCGCTCCTCGCGCCCGGCGGAGCTGCCCGATTCGCGCGGCCCCGCCCCCGTCTCGCCGATCCGGGAGGCGGAAGAAGCGCCCGGGCCATCCAGCTGCTCCGATTCCGACAGGAACAGCGAGGCCCCCTCCCCTCGGCCCTCCGGCGGCGAAGATCCGGCCACCCCCAAGAGGAAACCGAGGAGGTCGCTGAGGAAGATAATCTCCAAGACGCTGCAGAAGAAGCCCAAGGCGAAGGATGCCTCATGCTCTACCGACGGCGAGGTCGAGCAGCCGGAGCCAGTTAGAACCGAGGCCTTTGTAATTCCAGCCCCTTCCTTGGCCGAGCAGACGCCGTCGGAACCAAGCACAGGATCGTCGGTGGAGATGAAGATGGAGATGGAAAGGCGAGGGGGCAGATTCCCCCTGGCGGCGTTCGTCCCGGTCATCCTCGCGGGCCTCGCCGCCGGGAAGCTCCCGGCGACGGCGCTGGCCGTGCTCTGCGTGGCCTTCTTCGGCTCGCGCCGTCGAGCGAATTTAGGCCGCCAGTAACCCGCCGAGTGAGAGAGATCCGATCCCCTCGAAACCGTCCGTTTGTAAAAAATCAGAGACAGAAGAAGAAGAACAAATCCATACATGCTGAATGTTGATCCGGCTTTTCCACCGTTTGTAAAATTCTGCTGTCATGCCTGAATTTCTCTCCCGTGTGCAGCGCGGCATGTTGGATTGAAACAGTTCTTGGCTGACAGCGATCGTGCAAAACCGTTAGCGCGTGACCACAGCTCGCAAGTCAGACGCGACGGTGTCGATGGATGGATGTATCTACGGGATGAAATGGAATTAAACTGAAATTCTGTCGGCGTCAGGCATTCAACCCTCGAGGGAGCCCACATCATCATGCTATCTGAGTGGACTGGTCTTTTCTGCAGCAGAGTGATTAATTGTACTAGCAAATATCATCAGACGGATCAACCAATAATTTGCATCCGAGAGGAGAGGAGAGGAAACAAATTTGGGTGTTTTCCATGTGCGTGGTGGCAACACCAACCACAGCACGACAGACACAGCAGCAGCAGATTCAGCAAGTTCTTGGTGAGAAACTGTGTCCGTCATCTTGATAAACAATGCGCGTGCTGTGGTCTGTGCCTGTCGGCTACAAGTTCTTGGTGATAAAGGAGGGTCCTTGTGATTCTGAGGTACAAGTATGTAGATCATGCCTGTCAGTGGTTGGGTTTCAGGCATTTCGTCTGCAAGATCGTGATGAACTACCAAACAACTTTCCTGGAAACAGCAAGCTGCAATCAGCCTCGCCTCTGCAACACTTGCTTTTAATTCTGCATCTTCAGTTAGTTCCACAGATTAATTGTGGGGAAAACAACTTGAACCACAGAATGAACATCAACCAATCATCTTTCTCATGTACATTACGGTGCACTGACTTGTGTTTGCGATGTCATGTCCATATGTAAGATGATTGCTGAGGTAAGAGATAATGGTATGTAATTAAGCTTGTCACACTTAAGATAAGAGTACAAGACATGTTTCTCTGTTTATTTTTTTGCGAGAAGACATGTTTCTCTGTTAATAACGACATGTCAGCTCTTATTCTCTAATAAGGCATCACAGTTGACAAGTCACAAGGAACATCAAATGGAAGAATTTTATCCATGATATGAAATGAAACGTAATGGAATTAAACTGAAATGCTGTCGGCGTCAGGTATTCAGCTCACATCATCATACTACCTGAGTTGATTGGTCTCTCGTTTTTCTTGCTTTCATTAGGCGATGCGTGCATTACGATCAATCAACCAATAATAGCATTTGCATCCACACCAAATGTGGGTGTTTTCCATGTGTGTAAGTTTCCGTGCTGGTAACACCAACCACACCACGACAGACAGAGATCAGATTCAGGTTCTTGGTGAGAAAATATCGTGGTCATCTTCTTGATACTTAACTGATAAACAATCAGCGTGCTGTGTCTGTCGGCTACATGTTCTTCAGTGTAGCATCGATCCTATGGATTCTGAGTGTAAGATCATGTCTGTCAGTGGTTGGGTTTCAGATATCTCGTGTGCAAGATCGCGATGAACTCTGAACTGAAACCAGCTTTCCTGGAAACAGCATATGCTGCCTCTGCAACAATCGTTTCTCTGCATCTTGAAGCCGCACAAATGTACGCACTTTCCATACTTTTGATCGCCATCAACCAATCATCTTATCCTGTACAATAAGGTGATATCACCACACTTATCTTGGCGACGTCATGTCCGTACGTAAGATGATTGCTGAGCGAAAGGATCGCTTGAAATAAGACATGTTTTGGCTGCATACATCTTCCATATGCAGAGGTCGAGGGTCATCCTTTTTTTCTTTTTTTCTAAAAAAAGATAAGACGTGTTTCTTTGGTTTTTTTTTAAAGAAGGATGATCTCCGGCCTCTGCATCTGAACGATGCATACGGCCACTTTATTAATTATTCTTATAAGACCTTACAAAGTCATACAACAGTAAGACTAAAGCCAACGTCTAAGCAACAAATGTCGCTACACCTATCCAGTTGATGAAGGGCGTGGATAGCCTGGGCCTAATTTCAAACAGACATCACAACCAAGCCTAACATCTAAGACCTAAGACCCCAACCTAGCCACTTGCCGGGTATGGGACACACACTGGTCCGGCGTGCTCTCAGAGGCCGCCGCCACCAATTGCCACCGTCCCATCTTCAGAACTGTACTGATGCATCAACCTTGCTCGGTCTAGCTATCGTCGACGCCACCATGGCGCCCAACGGCACCTCCTCCCTGCGCGCAAACAGCTGAGCACGTCGCGGTCGCCACTGATACACCTCAGCGCCATGCTGCCAAGTATCATCAGCCGACACAGCTTGAAGTCCTTGAAACATCTGTCGTGCGTAGCACCTACCGACCAAGCATGACAAAGCGTAGCACCTGTCGGTCAGGCATGACTTGATATCTCCACCGAAACTCCGTGCAAGACGTGTTTCTCTGTTAACAAGATGTCAGCGCTTATTCGCATAATCTTTTTCCGTACTTAATTTTAAGCATTACATAATACTAGAGACATGTCAGCATTGTTGTCGCCGTCAATACAATAAGAGAAAAGGTTATTGATGGTTAGCGGTTGCGGAATTTTTTTAGTAGGGGCGTATACGACGACCTTACACTGAAGTGTTTTGTAAATAGGTAATGTCGAATTGTGGGTGTGATCTACTTGTATGTTAGGATCAAGGCACGGGGCAAGCTTGTCAAGACTAGCTAGGTCCACTCTCGACTCCGGGTCGGCTAGGACTCCTCCGATGTCGATAGTAGGGCTCCCATGGAGCTATGTCTCTTCTGAAAAATGGAATGGAAATCCTGTCGGCGTCAGGCATTCAACACTGGGGGAGCCTACACCATCAAACCATCACAGTACCTGAGTTGATTAGTCCTCTTTTCTTTTTGTGTAGAGTGATTAGTCATATGCATACACTCACACAGGCCGGTCCATACATATTCGGGGCCCTGGGGCGAGACGACAAAATGGGGCCCTTGTGAACAAATAAAAATTCAGCATATATTGTATTTTTAAAGCAATTTAGTAGATAGCATAGATTGATGGTCTTTGAACTAAAAAGCACATGCCACAAATTATTTATTTGTAATGATCCAGAGAACTACTATATCATAATAGTATGGAAACAATATAATTCTACAAATATTGCTCTTGTAAGTGGCACAAAGAGACCATCATTTTGCTCTTCTAAGTGTGAAAACCTTGTCAAAACTGATAGCAACTTGAAGTGTTTGTGTTATCATGAGATATAATGTTAATGCAGGAGAACTTACATTAGTTTCTATTCTCTCCAATCTGTTCGTCACTCGATGTCTTCACCCAAAGAAAACGTTTCCAAAGGTTCCTGAATATGATGATCAGATCTTGTTGTTTCTCCTAACACTTATGGAAGAAAAGTCATCAATAACCACTTCAGTATTTATTTCATCCAACTTTTCTTTCTCAATGCATAAAGTACCAAGACCATTCAATCTCTCCTTTGACATTGATGATTTCAAATAGTTTCCCAATAACTTGAACTTTTGAGAAACTGCGTTCAGCTTATGCTATAGTGACTGACTGGTGCAGTAAATAAAATTCGATAAGCTATTAATATATTTGGACAAGAGTCTATGTCTCTAACAAACGAACCTCCATAGCACGCAATGGCACAAAAGATTCTGGTAGAACTACCGGTTCTAAAAAAATGTCAATCGGACCTTTCTGGGTTCTACCAGTTCATCTCTCTGTTTTTTTTTTCACTTCCTGCCACTGATAAACATTTTTTAGAAGATATGTCACCAAAAAATTGGAGAAAAACAATCAATGCATGGAACAAAAGCACCTGAATATGGGCATATGGCTTGATGTCGAATTGTCCATGTAGCATCCCAGATCCGCAAGGCTGCAACACTCATTCCCCGTCCCCCCTTTTCATCCCTAGATCCAATGAAGCTTTGAAGAGCAGGCCAATAGAAGAGTGGGAACTAGAAAGAGAAGAATTGGAGATGTCGGATGGAGCAATCAGAGGAGGAGCACCAGGCTATTTAACAGCGAATCAAAAGAATACTTGATTAGGGGAAGGAGGTAGACGTACCATCTCCGATGGGGAATGTTGAGGATGCAAAGAGAGCTGATTGGGAATAGCACCATCGATCTCCATTAATAGATGCAAGGAGCGGCGCCTCGAATTGGGAAGTGCACGGGAGAGGCGGCGCTCTTCTCTGGGAATTGGAGAATTTGGGGGAGGAGCCGATGAGGCGAGGAGACTAGAGCCGAGGAGGTGGATGAATGTTGCAGCAGCATAGCGAACCCATCGTTATTTCGGTCCCTGAGTGCTAGCTACGTGGTGGGCTTGGGCCTTGTTTTTTCTGGATCGAAAGAAGAAATATCATAATACGTGTATACTGTACTACTACCTGGGCCGGGGCCCCTACCTCCCAGGGGCCCAGGGCGATCGCCCCGTTGCCCCGGCCTATGGGCCGGCCCTGCACTCACACCAATCAATCAGCAATTGCATCAACATAAATGTGCGCGTTAACACCAACCACACAACACTAAGCAGAAATATTGCTACTCCCTTCGTCTTTCAAAAAGTGTACTTCCAACTTTCTTGGAAAGTCAAATTTTTTTATGTTTGACTGTATTTATATAATAATACACCAATATTTATGTCGTCAAATTAGTAGCATTCGATTCATGATATAATATATTTTCATCATATACCTATTTGGTTTCACAAACATTGATATATTTTTGCACAAACTCGGTCAGACTTTCAAATAGTTTGACTCTCCAACAAAATTGGAAGTACACTCTTTCAAGGACGGAGGGAGTAAGAATCAACAAAATATCTACAAGAGGAAAACGATCCTAGGAAGGTCATGGTGAAATTTCAAAACAGTTTTCTGGAAACAGCAAAAATGCAGCCGACCTCTCCAACCCTCGTATCTCTGAATATTTATTATATGTATATGCATTTTCAATCTATTTAATACCATGGAATGTTGAAGGAAAACAAAAGATCATGGTAAGCATTTACTATACTACCTGCAACAAGACACTCATAAAATATAGAAGAGTCATTTCTCCATGGAACTTCACTGTTCAATTGGGCAATTATTTTGCACAATTATTGTTCTTGTGAGGCTCACGGGAACTTTTTTTTTCTTCAAATTAGATTGGACCCATTACACCAACGGTACTCGATTTGGATGGTTGGCGAACCAGGGGATTGAGGAAGATGATTGGTCGAGCACCCGTGGACATTTGTGGATATGGCGACGCCCAATCTCGTCACTATTTAATGTTGTAGACAATGAGATTATGTGATATGATGTTACATAAAACATACGAATTGCAGTGCAACAATGTCATATGTTTTGTCTTTTCATATGGATGGGCATGAGGCTGAAGTGTTTGTGAAGATTTGATGTGCCGATTTAGGATTTTAGGTACCAATCAAAGCTGGACACTATTACAAAGCCAGTCATCAATCACTGATAGGCCAAAAACTACCATCACTCACTAGCCGGTGAGCCGTCGATGGTTTTTCGTCACTGATGACTACCTCACTGACTGGCCAAAATGACTTGTGAGCAATGGCTAGTCATCACTAATCGGCAGGCTGGTCGCTGATGAATATCAAAGGGGCGGCAAAGTACCACCGACCATCCCTGTCACGAGGGTCGGTCAATGATGAATATTCACATAACACATACACATGCAATGCTCATTACACATACACTTTGATGTTCGCATAACATATAAATTCGTCGCACATACACCCTTAGGCGCAAAGTCTTCCCTTCGGAGCAAAGTCATCATCCACATACCTCCTCGTGGCACTACATCTCGGCTTAGAAAGAAGAGTCGTCCGGTCAGCTCCGCCATCAGACCAGGAACATACAACACTTGGGTCTCTCACCGGCTCTATCCTCTGAATTATCCAATTCATACCCAAGGTGATGTGTTCACCGAGGGAAGTTGTTTGTACTTACTTTCAGGCTGAACTTTTTGTGCAGTGTGACTAAAATATAACATTGACTATTGTGATATTTCGATAACACTATACAAAACAATTTTTTTCGTCTTGTAGTCTGTGACTGTCGGCAGCGTGCTCCTTGGTGTAGCTTGTAACTTCGTAAGAAGGAAAGGAGGATCCTTGTGCCTGAGTAGCAGTAAATTGTGTCTGTCAGTGGTGGGTTTCAGGCGTTTGGTCTGCAAGATCGTGATGAACTATCAAACAACTTTCCTGGAATCAGCCTCTATGATACTTGTTTTTCTGCAACTTCAGTTGCGCAGATAATTGTGTGGAAAAGAACTTGAAGCACAGAATGAACATGAACTTTCTTCCCATCATGCCACCCTATATGGCAAGTGGCTATGCGCATGGTTAAGAATATGTATATGCACCGTACATACTTTTTCGTCGCGATCAGCCATTATGTACATTACAGTGATCTCCGAGACTCTTGACTTCTCTTTGCGATGTCGTGTCCATATGTAAGATGATTGCTGAGGTAAGAGATAATCCCAATTAATCTTCTTGTACTTAAGATAAGACATGTTTCCCTGTTAATGAGATGTCAGCTCTTATTCGTATACTTTTTTTTCCTACTTAATTTTAAGCATTGCATAATACTAGAGACATGTCAGCATTTTGCCGCCGTCGAGGCCATAGGAGATAAGGGCATCTCCAGCCGTTGGCCCCCCAGGGGGGCGTCTAAAAGCGCCGCCTGGGGGTGAGCCGGCGCAAAAAATGGCCATGGGGCGAGTCGGCCTCCAGGGCCGCCCCCAGGCGCGTATTAAAAAACAAAAAAAAAAGAACGTTCGGCGAAGTTATGATAAAAACTAGTTAAATTTCGGCCAAACATGGCAAATTTCGGCGAAATTCGTCCAAACATTACATTAACCTAATCTAAAAAAAAGAAAGCGGCTGAAGTCGTCGCCGCCGTCGTCGTCGTCGGCGGCCTTCTCCTCCTTGACGCGGGCACCCCTGCTGGACCCCTGCCCGGCGTCGCCATGGCGAACAGGCGGCGGCGCGTCGTCGTCGTCGTCGCTGTCGCATAAGACGACGACCCCGCCTTCCTCGCGGCCGCGTCGGCGCTCCTCGAAGCGGCGTAGGGCGGCGCCCGGGGAGAGGTAGGGAGAGGAAGGGCTGGACGGCGGCGAGGGGCGGGGCTGGTGTGGGCGCAGGTGAGTGGAGGCCGCCAGCTTTTATAGCCGGGCCGCGCCCGTGTGTACGCGTGCGAGGGAGTGGAGGCGTCGGCGCGCCGTCCCGTGAACGCGCCGCCCGTGTGGAATCAATGGCAAGGCTGACCGGCGGCAGCCTTGCCATTGATTCCCCGCGGGAACCGAGGCCGTTGGGGGAAGATGAGGCACCGAGTCGCTGACGCGGCTGGCCCGCGTCTTTTTCGCGCCAAAACAGCTCGCCCCGGCGCCCCCGGGCGCCCCCCAGCGCGCCGGGTTCGGCCTGGGTCCGCCGGCGCTGTTTTCGGCCCAAGCCGGCGAAAATCGGGCTCCTGGGGGCGCGACTGGGCCGTTTTTTCGGCGCCGGCGCGAAAAAATCGCCTGGGGAGGCCTTCCTGGGACACGGCTGGAGATGCCCTAAGGTTATTGATGGTTAGCAGTTGTGAAAAAAAAATCGGTAGGGGTGCATATGAAGACCTCACACTTAGGTCCCCCTTCACTTTACAAATGTTAGACATGACGGTAATTTTTTCTTCAAATAGGTTCGGTCGCATTGTGGGTGTGACCCACTTCTGTATTAGGATCAACGCACAGGGCGAGCTTGTCAAGGCTAGGTCCACTCTCGACTCCGGATCACTTGGGACTCCTCCGATGACGATAGTAGGGCTCCCATGGAGCATCAAATGGAATGGAAACCTTGTTGGCACCAGGCATTCAACTCCGGGGGAGCCTACACCATCAAATCATCACAGTGCCTGAGTTGATTGGTCACTCTCTTTTTTTGTGCACAGTGATTACTTATAGCGATGCATACGTTCAGACCAATCAATCAATCAATAAATAAATGCATTAACACCAACCACATCACTATAAGAGGGAATATCTGCATTAGTGGATTCATGTTCTTGGAGTTGACAACATATCTGCAAGAGGAAAAGGATCCTTGGATTCTGGTGTTATGGTCAATGGTTGGGCTTCCAGTTATTTCCTTTGCAAGGTCATGAGGAAACAGTTTTCCTGCAATCAGCCTCTGCGTACATCCAGACCAATCAGTAAACCAATAGTTGCATTGCATCCAAGAGGAAATGAGAGCAAATGTGTGCGTTTTCCATGCGTCGTAAGCTTCCATGGTAGTACTAAGTACTAACCCACAGCAGACACTGAGGCACACAACAGCAACAGATTCAAGTTGTTGGAGAAGACAAGCTGCTAAGAATTCAGAAAACTTATTGATGACAGACACACAGCAGCAATAGACCGTCCTATACCTGACGACTGTCTGTTCGTGGTTATTGGGTTTTCAGATATCTCCTTTGCAAGGTCATGATGAACTTAAAAAGCAGCAGTGGCAGCCTTCAGGACAGAAATGACTCCATAGCAAGGGGATCTGCTCGGGCTGTTCCCTCGCAACTCATCCTCGCAAGGGGATCTGCTCTCGTTGGCTCAGTCTCAAGCTCGGTTGCACGGCCATGAGTCCCACTCCTTTCCCCGAGTCTGATGCCATGTCAACTGCAGCATTTTTCCATTCTTCCTCGTAGCTAATCAGGAAAAGAACCGAGCTTGAGATTGATTCCTTGCAATTACCGTGGATGCAGTTGGTAGGAGCTAGGGCTCTACCGGGTCTAGGCCGGAGATTGTAGGGGAAGGAGGAAGGCGGGCGAGGCTTGGACCGTCGCGGCCGGCGCGCCGTCACATGCGGTGGAAGAGGCGGCGGCTAGGTTAGGGTTCCAGCTCCTTTGGGAGCCGAGCAACAGAAATAGTCTTATTGCTTGATTTTCCAAAAGAGTCTTACATCTGTTTATATAAGCACGATGCTAATAAAAATAAGATAACTTGTGGGTTAAGCCCCTAACTAAACCTGCCGGACTCCTTCGGGTATAA
Source organism: Triticum aestivum (assembly GCF_018294505.1). Lineage (NCBI taxonomy): Eukaryota > Viridiplantae > Streptophyta > Magnoliopsida > Poales > Poaceae > Triticum > Triticum aestivum. The sequence continues at coordinate 16,858,028 of NC_057806.1, read as the reverse complement.
GTTACCCCAGTCATAATATCTCTCCCCGCCTGCGCAAACAGCTCGTCCTCGAGCTGGAAGTCGGGTAGTGTTGGCAGAACTCGCCACGCTGCTCTCAAGTGGCCTTCTCCTCCGGAAGGCCATCCCATTGGATCAACAAGACCACACCCCGCGACATAGCTGGGCCTGCAACACCTTCATTGGTCCTGGAAGGAGGCGTCCGTCGGAGGTCGGAGGAAGCGCGGGTGTGGCCGCTGGTGGCTCCCCATGGAAAGGCTTCGGCAGCCCCACATGGAAGACATCGTGGATGCGAGCACCGACCGGAAGCTGAAGGCGGTAGGCCACCTTCCCGATGCACTCCAATACGGCAAATGGCCCGACGTAGCGAGGGCCCAGCTTGCACTTCGCGCGCGGGCCCAGGGACTGCGTAGAGCGGTGAAGAAGACGCAACCACACCGAATCGCCCACTGCGAACTCCGCCTCGCGATGGTAGCCGTCGTAGTAGTGCTTGGCCAGCTGCTGGGCCTGAAGGAGGCGTTGCCGGACCTCCGCCAGCATCTCATCGCGGCTGCGAAGAAGATCGTCCGCCGCCTCCGTCCGAGCCGTCGCCGGGTCGACCGGCAGGATAGGCGGGGGCGATCGGTCGTAGACCACCTCAAATGGCTTGGCGCAGGGCGGAGTGATAGGAGGTGTTGTAGCAGTACTCCGCCCACGCGAGCCAATCCACCCAAGCACGAGGACGATCACCTGTGACACAACGCAAATACATGGCAATTACCTTGTTGACCACCTCGGATTGGCCGTCCGTCTGAGGGTGGAAAGCCATGCTCAGGCGGAGCTTCATGCCCGCCATCCGGAAGAGATCGCGCCATACATGCCCCGTGAACACCGGGTCCCGATCGCTAACGATCGAAGAGGGAAACTCGTGGAGGCGGACGATGTCGTCGAAGAAGGCACAGGCCACGGACGCGGCAGTGTAGGGATGGCCGAGCGCGATGAAGTGAGCATACTTAGAAGCGGTCGACCAACGTGAGGATGACGGACTTGCCGCCCACCTTGGGAAGGCCCTCGATGAAGTCCATGGAGATATCAGCCTAGACTTGAGAGGGCACCTCCATGGGCTGTAGCAGACCAGCCGGCCGCAGAGTCTCCGTCTTGTTGCGCTGGCACGTCTCACAAGACCGCACCTGGTCCCGGACCAGGGCCCGATCACTGGGGATGTAGAAGTCGGCGCGGAGATGATAGAGGGTTTTCTGCATACCCTCGTGGCCGGCCGAGTATGCCAGCAGCAGAACCTGTAGACGGAGGTCGTCGTGGTCCGACACGAAGATCCGGCGCCCATCTGCTAGGCACCACGGCTCCTCTAGGTCGCCAGCAGCAAGTCGCTACCGGAGAAGTTGAGCGTCTGGCGCGGCCGCGATGGCTCGATGGGTGTCGACAAAGAGGGCGAAAGAGGGCCCCGAGCGGATGTAGAGTGTCGCCCCCTCGGAGTCACCGACGGCTGCGTCGTGGTCGGCATCGCGGCGAGACAGGGCATCGGCCACGTTGTTAAGGCGGCCCGGATGATACTCGATGGTGAAGTCAAAGCCAAAGAGCTTGCTGATCCACTGATGTTGCGGCATGGTAGACAACCTCTGGTCTAATAATAACTTGAGGCTGTAGTGATCCGTGCGAATACGAAATGACCGGCCTCAAAGATGGGGCCGCCAATGGTGCACCGCCTGCACCAAGCCAATGATCTCCCACTCATAAGCTGCGAGCTTAAGATGGCGCGCGGCGAAGGGCCTGCTGAAGAACGCGAGAGGTCCATCGCCCTAATGAAGGACGGTGCCAAACCCCACATTGGAGGCGTCGCAGTCCACGACGAATGGGCGGTCGAAGTCAGGCATCCGAAGAATGGGACATGTCGTGGATATGGGACACGGGTATCCTCATGAAGGTAGGCCGCGGCCCATCATGGGAGGTGGCCCACCAGGCCGACTTAAACAGTTTGAATAAGACCTGGATTGCTATCCGTCTTGTAATAGAAAAGAGACTAGTCCTAATCCTACTAGGACTCTACATGTAGGCTGGCCCCTTCAACTTATATAAGGAGGGGCAAGGCTCCCCACAAGATTGACAAGTTCCACAAGTTGGACAAGTTAGATTTAGACAATAGCTCTCGAGATAGAGCACTCTTGTAATCGTGATCATCATCATCAATATCAATGAAGTAGGATGTAGGCTTTTACCTCCACCGTGAGGAGTCGAACCTGGGTAAAACATCGCGTCTCTCGTCCCGCTCAACCCCTCTCAAGCTACCACATAGATGCGTTGGCCTCGCGACTAAGTCCTGACACTAAGGATATCTGCCGTGACAATTCCACGACAGTTGGCGTCCACCGTGGGGCTGGCGCACGGTGATGTTAAGTTCTTAAAGGGATCTTTTACAAGGATCGAGAAGTTTGCAATGAAAAATAGCCTGTTTGGAAGGATCTGTGTAAGTTTTTACGTCCATTGTTTCTAGTTACAGTGGATTGCTTCCAATAACTGTGGATTTCCTTCGCTTGTTTTGCGATCGGAAAGATCTAGAAACAATGGACGCAAAAACTTACACACAAACGATGTATACTAGCACATCGACTAATACACTTCACGTCAAGAGAGAAAAGTCATAATTGGTGGCAATCAGGAAAGTGAATCGGACAGCCATCACGTCAAGGGGTGTACTAATCCCAACACAGAGATCAAGGACTACTACAGATATAGGATCAGATCAACGTGGGTCTCCAGACCAGCGGCGACCCGGACACGGATTGATCAAACTAACCACGATGTGGAGGAAGACCCGGATTGGACTCGGATTCTGACATCTCCACGGTCTCCATCTCTGCTACGGCTGCAGCTGCGCCTCGACCTGCTCAGCACCCGCGACTTTGCTCCGCCCTCGGCTCTCCTTCGGATGGCCGCGAGTCGCCGCGGTTTCGGAGTGCCTTGGCCTCGCCTGACGGCCTCAATCACAGCTGGGCCCCTTCCTTCTCTGACCCGCCGGCGCGCGCCGTTCCGACCACGAGCCGGCCCCGAGTCACCGTCGATGCAGGCTGCCACTGCGCCCTCCCCTTCAAGAGTTCTCCGACCCGCCGGCTCTCCGCCGTCGGAGGGCTGCCTCTGAGCCACCGACAAGTTTACTCCCCTACCGCCCGCCCCTCGCTCCCGCTCAGTCTGGCCTCAAAGCCGCCATGCCTCGACAGCCTCGTCTCACCTCTCATGCAAGTCGCCGATGAAGGCTGACATCCAAACACCTGTCGATTGTGATAGTTTTTTCAGTTACCGCAGCATTGATGGTTTCAAGGTGTACAAGGCCTGGAGGTTAGTATGCTGATGAAAGGTACGGGGAAGGAGATACCCATGGTAGTGCGTGCATATACGATGGATCAAAAGCCAATCTGTCTACAATAATGGAATAGGAGTCCAACGGGCAAGTACCAAACTAGTAAAAATTGCAACAGGATTTAGTGTTCAATAATGGCCAAATTGCCGCTCCCAGCGCGCCTGACAGGAGAGTTTAATCAACATCAACCAAGCTGGCTTGCACTGCGCCATCTATTCTCCTGTTCGGCGGTTTTTTCGGCTACCCGTCTTCAAAAATTCCAGTTTGCGCCGCCGGCTCGAACCGTCAGCTGAGTTACCGATTTGGGACTCCTACGCGGGATCATCTACTGCCTCGTTGCGGTCGACCCCAACGGTCCGCTGGCTTATGCCACATCATAAAAACAAGCTAAGTCACTTTTATATTTAAATTTCATTTTTTAATCAATTAAATATATCCGGCACCTTTGAGTTAATCTTGGGGGCTATCGTTTCTTCTGATAAAGTTGAGTCGTAAGGTTATGAAAGAGGACTATTTGCCACGATGCACAGTTCAAACACGGGTGCCTTACATATCAGCAAAATAATTTTATGTTCGTTTTTTACTAAGTCAGATGCAACTCGTAACCGACCAAGTAGTGGGTATGGTATTGTCAATCGACTCTGATGCCTATCATGGACTTTGTCGACCCTGAACATATCATATTCCATGAAAAAAGTCCACGCGAAAGCCTACTTAGTCGAGTCGAACGATTAACAACTTGAACACAAGTTGACAAATTCATCGAAATTATTATTTAATTTTGTTTTATACATCACGAACGATGTAATGCATTCATGTATTTTATTTCAGGAACAAAGAGCCTCAAGACGACTCCTCGTGTCGCCTCGAGCCTTGGGGGCTATCAAGCCAGAATTTATGAAAAAACGGACTTTGTTCGTTACCAAAACACAAGTTCACAGACCACCGGATTGTTAAAGGCCTAAACAAACCCGGCGCTCGGGGGCTACAGATGATATACATACTATGGGAGTTGGAAAAATTCGGAAAGACCTGGCTAGGGAAGACCCAGCTTGGAGACAGAATCCAGCCTCGGAGGACAACACTAGTAGAAAACAGGGCTATGGTCCAGGCCGGCTCAGCCCATTAGTCCCGGTTCAGTGTAGAACCGGGACCAATGTGGGCATTGGTCCCGGTTCGTGAGCCCAGGGGGCCGGCCGGGCCACGTGGGCCATTGGTCCCGGTTCGTCTGGACCTTTTGGTCCCGGTTGGTGGGACGAACCGGGACCAATGGGCCTCGCTCCTGGCCCACCACCATTGGTCTCGGTTGGTGGCTTGAACCGGGACCAAAGGCTTCCCTTTAGTCCCGGTTCATGTCATCAACCGGGACCAATGAGGTGCCTATATATACCCCCTCGCGCAAGAGCAGAGCATAGTGCTCTGTTTTTTCTGGCCGAGGGGGAGAGGGCTTTGTGGTGCTCTAGCTCACCTCCTATGCACATGAGGTGTTCGATGGAATGCCCGAGCCACACTACTTAAGCTTTCTCCTCTCGAACCTCGACCTCCAAGCTCCATTTTCCTCGAGATTTGTCTAGATTTAGCGGTCCATCACGCCCCGTCCCCGTCTTCACCGCCGTCGATCACCCGCGCCGATCTCATCACCGACACCACCATGGTGAGCCTCTTGTTCTTATCTTCTTTCTGAAAAGAAAAATATTCTTACTTGTATGTTTAGATAGATACTTGTATCATTTTCTTACATTTATTATTGCATCTTATATAGTGCGATGGTTTTGGTATCCACCCCCGTCGGCCCTCGTCCTGTCTATGATTCGGATTTGGTATGTATATTATCTTTATAACTATTGGTTCATTTATTGTTTATGAAAATTATGCCGACCAACGTGACATAGATTTTATTTATCTAGGATGTATGTGAATCGGAAATGCCAACCGACCCTATTGTCGAGAGGTTAAATTTAGTTGAAGAAGAAAACAATTTGTTGAAGGAAAAAATAAAAAAAATTGAGGAGGAGAAGATGATATTGGAGTTGCATGTTGCGGATGTCGTCGATGATCACAGGATCAAGATGGATGCAATGCGCTTGAAGATTAGAAAGATTAGAAAATATGCCATTCATACCGAGGCTTGGTATCATTATGCCGTTGGATCAATTGTTACCTTGGTTGCGATTATGATCGCATTTGTTTTCGCATTGAAATGTTTTACATAGTTTCAATGTATGGTTTAATTAATTAGATGCTCTGGAGAGCTATATGTTGTTAGATGAGAACTATGTATACACTTTGGTTTTAATGTGATGATGAACTTCTATTAATTTGGACACTTAATTATATATAATGGACGCAGATGAACCGGCAATGGATGTACGGTGACAGACACACCCGCGAGTACATTAAGGGCGTGCATGAGTTTCTCGATGCGGCTGAGGCAAACAAGCAGAATGGTTTTATGTGTTGTCCATGCACTGAATGTGGGAATACGAGGTCTTACTCTAACCGGAAAATCCTTCACTCCCACCTGCTTTACAAGGGTTTCATGCCACACTATAATGTTTGGACGAGGCACGGAGAAATAGGGGTTATGATGGAAGACAGCGAAGAAGAAGAGTACGATGACAACTATGTGCCCCCTGAATACGGTGATGCTGCAACGGGGGGAGATGGTGAAGATCAAGAGGAACCAGACGATGTGCCCAATGATGTTGCCACGGGTGAAGCTGCTGAAGATCAAGAGGAACCAGACGATGTGCCCGATGATGATGATCTCCGCCGGGTCATTGTCGATGCAAGGACGCAATGCATTAGTCAAAAGGAGAAGCTGAAGTTCGATCGCATGCTAGAGGATCACAAAAAAGGGTTATACCCCAATTGCGAAGATGGCAACACAAAGCTCGGTACCGTACTGGAATTGCTGCAGTGGAAGGCAGAGAATGCTGTGGCTGACAAAGGATTTGAGAAGCTACTGAAAATATTGAAGAAGAAGCTTCCAAAGGATAACGAATTGCCCGACAGTACATACGCAACAAAGAAGGTCGTATGCCCTCTAGGATTGGAGGTGGAGAAGATACATGCATGCCCTAATGACTGCATCCTCTACTGCGGTGCATACAAGGATCTGAACGCATGCCCGGTATGCGGTGCATTGCGGTATAAGATTAGACGAGATGACCCTGGTGATGTTGACGGCGAGCCCCTCAGGAAGAGGGTTCCTGCGAAGGTGATGTGGTATGCTCCTATAATACCACGATTGAAACGTCTGTTCAGAAACGAAGAGCATGCCAAGTTGATGCGATGGCACAGTGAGAACCGAAAGAAAGATGGGAAGTTGAGAGCACCCGCTGACGGGTCGCAGTGGAGAAAAATCGAGAGAAAGTACTGGGATGAGTTTGCAAAGGACCCAAGGAATGTATGGTTTTCTTTAAGCGCGGATGGCATTAATCCTTTCGGGGAGCAGAGCAGCAATCACAGCACCTGGCCCGTGACTCTATGTATGTATAACCTTCCTCCTTGGATGTGCATGAAGCGAAAGTTCATTATGATGCCAATTCTCATCCAAGGCCCTAAGCAACCCGGCAACAAAATTGATGTGTACCTACTTTTATAGCTGTGGAATGGAAATGGTGTATGTACGTGGGATGAGCACAGACAGGAGGAATTTAACCTTAAGGCATTGTTGTTCGTGACTATCAACGATTGGCCCGCTCTTAGTAACCTTTCAGGACAGACAAACAAAGGATACCACGCATGCACGCACTGTTTAGATGACACTGAAAGTATATACCTGGACAAATGCAGGAAGAATGTGTACCTGGGCCATCGTCGATTTCTTCCGACCAACCATCAATGTCGAAAGAAAGGCAAGCATTTCAAAGGCGAGGCAGATCACCGAAAGAAGCCCGCCATGCGCACTGGTGATCACGTGCTTGCTATGGTCAATGATTTACACTACGTAATCTTTGGAAAGGGTCCCGGTGGACTAGCTGTTCCGAATGACGCTGAGGGACACGCACCCATGTGGAAGAAGAAATCTATATTTTGGGACCTACCCTACTGGAAAGACCTAGAGGTCCGCTCCTCAATCGACGTGATGCACGTGACGAAGAACCTTTGCGTGAACCTGCTAGGCTTCTTGGGCGTGTATGGGAAGACAAAAGATACACCTGAGGCACGAGAGGACCTGCAACGTTTGCACGAAAAAGATGGCATGCCTCCGAAGCAGTATAAAGGTCCTGCCAGCTATGCTCTTACGAAAGAAGAGAAAGAAATCTTCTTTGAATGCCTGCTCAGTATGAAGGTCACGACTGGCTTCTCGTCGAATATAAAGGGAATAATAAATATGCCAGAGAAAAAGTTTCAGAACCTAAAGTCTCATGATTGCCACGTGATTATGACGCAACTGCTTCCGGTTGCATTGAGGGGGCTTCTACCGGAAAACATCCGATTAGCCATTGTGAAGCTATGTGCATTCCTCAATGCAATCTCTCAGAAGGTGATCGATCCAGAAATCGTACCAAGGCTAAGGAGTGATGTGGCGCAATGTCTTGTCAGTTTCGAGCTGGTGTTCCCACCATCCTTCTTCAATATCATGACGCACATCCTAGTTCATCTAGTCAACGAGATTGTCATCCTGGGGCCCGTATTTCTACACAATATGTTCCCCTTTGAGAGGTTCATGGGAGTCCTAAAGAAATATGTCCGTAACCGCGCTAGGTCAGAAGGAAGCATCTCCATGGGCCATCAAACAGAGGATGTTATCGGGTTTTGTGTTGACTTCATTCCTGGCCTTAACAAGATAGGTCTCCCTAAATCGCGGTATGAGGGGACACTGACTGGAAAAGGCACTCTTGGAAGAGACTCAATAATATGCAGGGACGGATATTCTTGGTCTCAAGCACACTACACAGTTTTACAGAACTCTACCTTGGTGACCCCGTATGTCGATGAACACAAGAACAGTCTGCGCTCCAAACACCCGGAGCAGTGCGACGACTGGATTACATGTGAACACATCAGGACTTTCAACAGTTGGTTGGAAACACGTCTCAGAGGTGACAACACTGTTTGTGATGAGTTGTACTTGTTGTCCAGGGGACCATCTTTGACTGTATTGACTTACAAAGGATACGAGATAAATGGGAACACATTTTTCACGATCGCCCAAGATCAAAAGAGCACCAACCAAAACAGCGGTGTCCGCTTTGATGCAGCAACCAAAAGCGGAAAGGACACATATTATGGTTACATAGTGGACATATGGGAACTTGACTACGGACCTGATTTTAAGGTCCCTTTGTTTAAGTGCAAATGGGTCAATCTGTTAGGCGGCGGGGTACAGGTAGACCCACAGTATGGAATGACAACAGTGGATCTGAAAAATCTTGGGTACACTGACGAACCGTTCGTCCTAGCCAATGATGTGGCACAGGTTATCTATGTGAAGGACATGTCTACCAAACCGAGAAAAAGAAAAGATAAGGAAGCGAATACATCATACGATGAGCCAAAGCGCCACATAGTTCTTTCAGGAAAAAGGGACATCCTGGGAGTGGACGGCAAGACAGACATGTCTGAAGATTATGAAAAGTTTCATGAAATTCCTCCCTTCAATGTCAAGGCTGACCCAAGCATCCTGATAAACAATGAAGATTATCCATGGTTACGGCGCAATAAGCAAATGACACAAGCGAAGAAAAAGTGAAGACTTTCTCCCGCAATAAGCAAATGCTATGTGGGTGAAATTCTGATACCATCCCAACTTTCAACATTTTCAGAGTTCATTTGAAATGCTTTCATGTCTTATGGTTCGAAACTTTGATACTTCGAAAGTGATTGTCCATTTTGTACACGAAGTGCATCAAGTTTTTGTCGTAACCCTCTCTACTTTTTGGAACATGCTATGTGGGTGAAATGATGATACCATGCCAACTTTCAACCTTTTCAGAGTTTATTTTCAAATGTTTTCCAATTTCAGAGTCATTTAGCTCAAAGAATGAATTAATAGCAAACAGAATGAACTACAAAACTTTTATGAAAATAAAAACAATCAATTAAAATATTATGTTATGATCAACTAAAATAAAACTATAATATTCTTCAATAGCAAAAAGAATATAATTTTTGTGACCTAAAATCAAACTATAAGTATTTAATTGTAAGTATAAATAAAAAATAAATAGCAAAGAAGAAAAAAATTCTATTTTTATAGTAAAGTTATTCATAAACTAGTGATTCACACAAATTTTATAAAATTC
>NC_057806.1:16788520-16847179 GCF_018294505.1 Triticum aestivum | reverse complement strand
GTTCATAGATGCATTATAGATGATCAAATGATGTTTTTTTTGTTCATAGATGATCATGATTTTTTTAGGTTATTTTCATTTGTAGATTTTTTTATGTATCTAGGAATATTTTTGTTTAAGATGATAGATGATCAAATGATGAATATTTTTGTTCATAGATGATAGATGATCAAATGATGATTTTTTTGTTCATAGATGATAGATGATCAAATGATGTTTTTTTTGTTCATAGATGATCATATGATTTTTTTAAGGTTATTTTCATTTGTAGAAATTTTTTATGTATCTAGGAATATTTTTGTTCATAGATGATAGATGATATATATGATGATGATATATATGATGATGTTTTTTTTCATATATGCATTTTTTTCATATATATGATGATGTTAGTGGAGAGGAAAAAGTAAAATAAGGAAAAGGAAAATAAGTAGAGAAAGAAGGAGAAGAAGAAGGAGAAGACGAGGAGAGGAAGAAAAGGAAGAGGAGAAGAAGAAAGGAATAGAGGAGAAGAAGAGAAAATTAGAATATATATTGTAATTTTCTCTTCTTCTCCTCTATTCCTTTCTTCTTCTCTTCTTTTTTTTTCTTTTTTTTCTTCGACACATGGGGGGGTCGAGAACGTCGGACATTCATGAGAGAGGCGAGGAAGAAGGGGAAGAAGAGGGAGAAGAAGAGGAGAGGAAGAAGAGGAAGTCTTCTCCTCTATTCTTTCTTTTTCTTCTTTTTTCTTCTTCTTCTTCCTCTTTATTTTATCGGGAACGAGGGTTGTCGAGAGGTCGAGGAGCGGTAGAGGAGAAACCCTAAATAGAAAGTATCGTCGGTGTGAGATACATGTACCGTCGGTGTCGGACACTACACCCATATCCCACAAGTGGCACGGGCTTCGACGCCCACGTCACTTGTGGGACGTGGATGTAGTGTCTGACACCGAAGGCCACATGTATCTCACACCCATGATACTTGCTAGCTATTTAGGGTTTCCTCTACTGAAAAGAAAAGGAGAAATAAATAAGAAGAAGAAAAAAGAAGAAAAAGAAGAGGAGAAGAAGAAAAGAATAGTGGAGAAGAAGAGAAAATAGAATATATTCTATTTTCTCTTTTCTCCACTATTCCTTTCTTCTTCTCCTCTTCTTTTTCTTCTTTCTTCTTCTTCTTCTTCTTCTTCTTCTTCTTCTTCTTCTTCTTCTTCTTCTTCTTCTTCTTCTTCTTCTTCTTCTTCTTCTTCTTCTTCTTCTTCTTCTTCTTCTTCTTATTCTTATTAGCCGGAAGTAGAGAGAGGTTTCCTAGTGTCAAAGTATTGAAGAAATCCATGCTTTCATCATTAGCCGGAAGTAACCAGGGCATGTTGGTACGAAGTTCTGCAAAGTTGTTTTGGAATGGAGTCCCGGATAGAATAATCCGCCTTTTGGTACGAATTCAGCAAAGGCCTTCCAAATAGCGATATTCGGAAGGCTCTTGCTGAACTTTGTACCAAAAAGCAAATTATCCTATCTGGGACTCCGTTCCAGAACAACTTTGAAGAGCTTCGTGCCATCATGCACATGTTACTTTCGCCTAATGATGAAGACATGGTTTTGTTGAATCCCTTGACACTAGGCAACCTCCCGACCCCTCGGCGATCCTATCGAACATGAGAGGAAGAAGAGGATAAAAAAAGAAGAGGAAGAAGAAAAAAAAGGAGAAGAAAGAATAGAGGAGATCTTCTCCTCTATTCTTTCTTCTCCTCTTATTTTTCTTCTTCTTCCTCTTTTTTTTATCGGAACGAGGGTCATCGAGGGACATAGATGTAGTGTCGTCGTTGTCGATATATACCCCCTCCCGATAGCTTACTATGATTAGGTAGCTAGTTCTACGTTTGGCACTAATATATCCATCTGTCATGTTTGAATAATAATTGCCATGTTGTAAATATTTGTAGAAACTATGGACATCGCCCTAGACGAAGTAACAAAAGAAGCGTTGTTGAGGGACATAATTGCAGAAGGAAGTGATGCCATCTCGTTGTTTCTCAACGAAACCGATGGTCTGGAAGGAGAGGGTGAACAAGCTGGCTACAGTGACCTAATGCCGGTGCAAGAAGAAGAACATGAGGACGGCACCTCCGGTGACCCAATGCCGGTGCAAGAAGGAGACCGTGATGACGGCTTCGGTGACCGAACCGAGTCCGGCCAGGTATATATTAGTTAAGCCTATGCTGACTAGCTGATTGATGCATTCATTGTTTTGGTATGTACACATATTAATTAAGTCTTTGTTCTTTTTTCTAGCCCTCCGGATCGAGCACAACTTCGGTAAAGAGACGAGGCCCGAAGAAAAAGTTAAGCTTGGATGAAAAGTTTGAGATCATAGCAATCGCGCCCGACGGCCAACCTATTGAACCCCTCCGGACAAAGAGCGCATTTGTTGCTCAGTGCGGGGTTCTGGTTAGGGACAAGATCCCGATAAGCATCCAGCAATGGTTTAAGCCGGCTACAGAAGACCCTGAGGTCTCTTATGTCAAAGATATGCAGAAAAATGATCTTTGGACTGAGCTAAAGTCAAATTTCACCCTACCGCCTGAGGATAATCCAGAGAACCCAGTAAAAGAGAAATTAATCAAGTCTTTTGCTCTGAAGAGGATGGCAAAACTATTCAGGAGGTGGAAGAAAGAGCTGAATAAGTTTGTCGAAAATAATGAGACACCAGAATTCAAGGGCAGATATGAGAATATCAGAGATCACTGGCCCGCATTTGTGGCCCACAAGACATCGGAAAAGAGTAAGAAGATGTCGGCGACAAACAAGCAAAATGCTGTGAAGAAGAAGCTTCACCATCGCACGGGGTCAGGTGGCTACCTCGTAGCCCATCCTAAGTGGTCCAAGACTGAGAATGATCTGGTTCATGAAGGGATCGAATCAGAGACAATTAACTGGCCAGACTGTTGCCGGACTTGGTTCTTCGGGGCTGGCGGAACACTGGACCTTGTAACAGGGAAGTGCATTTGGACGAACGATCAAATGGGCATACCAGTCAGTAAGCTTAAGCAGTATATCGAAGCAGCGCATGAAGGGACATTCTTTCCAGACAGAGAGAACGACGAGCTCACAATGGCCCTCGGGAATCCTGAGCACCCTGGACGGACACGAGGCACGCCAGGCTCCATTCCGTGGAAGGTTGGGTTTCCGGACGCAGGCGGTTACAAATCCCATGAGAGGAGGAAAAAAGTGCAGCAGACCCAAATGCAGGCGCTGCAAGCAAGGGTAGACGCGATAGAGGAACGAGAAGCAAATCGCAGCAAACATACTGCCGAAGCCTCCCCCGAAGCTACCCTGCCATCTCAGCGCAGAAGCAGCGTGGCTTCCACCGAGCTGCTTCAGCCAGAGCATGCCTTGACGGCTCCTGCCAGCTATCCCGTGGATGCTATAACGGAGTCTCAAAATTGCCACCTTATGACGCAATGGATGAATTTGAAGGTCAAGGCGGCTGTTGGCTCTGTTTTTCCTACTGAACCCGGCGCAACTTTTCACTGCCGGCCGATTCCAGAAGGATATGCTAGGGTGATGGTGGATGAGATAACGGAGGGATTTGAGGACCTCCAGCTTGACCACCCTACCGGTGAAGGGAAGACTCGGCTGGGGTCTGCTCTGAAGACTCCATGCCTATGGCGGAAGGAGCTCATCAACCTTCTGAACTGGGCGCCACCGCCTCCTCCTCCTCCTTCGGCGAGTCAGGGCACTCCGCCTCCACCGCCTCCTCCTCCGGCGAGTGACGATCAGGGCCCTCGGCCGGCTCCTTCTCCGGCGCGTGGCGACACTCCGCCTCCTTCTCCGCCTGCGCCGACGCGCCCGAGCAGCCATCCTCCTCCTTCTCCGCCTCGTCAGCAAGGGCGGAAGAGACCTGCCGCCACTCCAGCTGCTCCGGCGCGTCGTAGTCCTTCTCCTCCGCCTCTTAAGCAAGTAAAGAAGACAACCACTATGTCTGCTCGGTCGGCGTCTAGCAGTACAACCAGAGGCGGGAGGACATATAGATTCAGTCCTTCTCTGAAGACTCCAAAGAAGTTACCATACGAGAGGACCCAGGAGGAGAACGCCGAGATCGCGCGAGAAGAAGTGAAGAAATTCTTTGAAGGGGTGAAAGCAAAGAAACATCCACCTCCGGAGGAGAAGGTAGATCGGGTGAAAGTGAAGCGCACTCTGGCTGCCCTGACAAAACCACCGAAGTCTGATCCGCCGAAAGGAAACTATGACCGCATTATTGGAAAGGAATTTGCCGAAGCGGAGCGGTCGGGAAGTACTGTCAGTGATCAAAGGCTGAAAGAACGACGAGCTGGGAAACAAATTGCCCAGCTCGGCGAACAAGCGAAGCAATCGTGCCCCCCGCTCAAGGTGCCTAGCCACAACGTCGATAATGATCCGAGGATGGTGCCCGGTTATAGCAATCTTGTAGATTACCTGCCCGACGAAGTACATTATGAACCCATGGAGATGTAGATACAAAGATACGAGTACGGGAAGCCTCTCGTCAAAGATGAAAGATCTCTATCAACGATGATGCGAAGATTGCATGATTGGTACTTGAAAATCTGCAGAGACTCTGGGGGGAGGAGTACTTTGTATGTGAAAGTTAAAAAGGAGCATGACCTCGTTGGAATTGATCTGTTGCCTGTTCCATTTGAGGAGTTCTATCAGTTTTTCAATCAATTGGCCCTCGATAAAACAACGGTCGCCTGCTACTGTCTGTAAGTAGTACTACTTCTGTCATTAAGTTTCTCTATATAGCTTAGCTCTTTCATTGCATGTATTTATAATCATCCTCACTATATTATGCAGATTGAAGATCGTCAAATTGAAGAAAAGACAAGTCGGTGATATTGGGTTCATTAACACATATCTCATAGATGCAACTCAGGTTAAATTTCATGCCGCAGAAACCGAGGCCAGCATGCTAGAATCGTTGATAATAAATCAAAACAAAGATATAATACTCTTTCCTTACAACTTCAAGTAAGTGTTACTGTCTTGTGCGTATTCGGTTTCCCTTATATATTAGTCAAGGTTATAGTAATGTAATTGATGAGTTATGCATGTGTGTGCAGTTTCCACTATATTCTCCTACATATTAAGCTTGAGCAGGGACTAGTAACCGTCTTAGACTCAAAACGAAAAGATCCCAAGGACTATGCAGACATGACTCAAATACTCGAGAAGTAAGTTAAATCGATCATTATCCACCATATCAGCAACTTTGTTCATTTTCTGATATATCAAGTAATTGTTTTCTTTGTCCGGCAGGGTTTGGAGAAAATTCACCAGAAAAGCTCCGGGACTGCCGAAGGAGCTGCAATTTAGACACCCGAAACATAGTAGCATTTTAAGCGCATCTACTAGTCATTCAAGCGCTAGTTTCATCAATACCATTTGGCATTCTTGCTTATCAGTTTGATTAACCTCTATTTCTTGTAAAGTGGTTGTGGCAGGAACAAGGGAATGATTTCTGTGGATACTATGTTTGCGAGTCCATCCGCCACACGACCTGTGAGCGGGGCTACACTGACGAACAATATGAAGTACGTAAATAACAACATTCACAATTTTATTTTATTACCATCATTTGTGTTGAGTTTCATTCATTCATATATATATATGTATTGACCCCCTTCTTTAAATTAGATGTTTCAGAAGCGGGATGAACTCCTAGCACCAGCTCGCATGCGAGGAATTCAAGAGGAATTGGCGGCATTCTTTCTTGACCACGTGATCCCTGAAGACGGAGAATTCTATGTGGACCCCTTCAAAAAAAAACAAAAACCCCAGCCACAGAAATGCTGACGCGTGGATGCCTATTGGTCCCGGTTGGTGCCACCAACCGGGACCAAAGGGTCTCCTGCCTGGGCTCTGCGCACTGCCCATGTGGAGGCCCATCAGTCCCGGTTCTGGATTGAACCGGGACTAAGGGGTCGGGGCATTAGTACCGACACTTTAGTCCCGGTTCAGGAACCGGGACTAAAGGCCCTTACGAACCAGGACTATAGGCCCTTTTTCTACCAGTGGTGGGAAGCCCCGGCTGCTGCTGCCTCATTCGCTCGCGCACCGCCCTCTTCATGTCCGTCGGCCTCGCCGACAGCTGCACCGGTCTCGTCTCCATGGGAAGGAAGACGCGGGCTGCTAACTACTCCGCCCCCGCGCCGCCGTTTACCGTGGCCGACATCTGAGGGTGTGGGAGTTCGGCCTGGAGTTCTCCTCCGGCTCGCTGGATCTAACGAGGGTCAAGGGTGTGGAGAGTTCGAGAGAAGGGAGCAGAGGGAGCTGAGCTGAGAGCAGAGTGAGCTGAGTGAGGACTGGCGCAGCTGACCGATTCGTGTTCGGTTGGATCGGTGGGCACCGATGCTTGTTTCCTGCGTTGGAGAGGCCGGCGCTTGAGAATGTCGCCCGGAAGGAAAATATATAGATAAGCACCCAATCTAGCACTCTTGCGTTTAAAGACCAGACTTTTACACCGGTGCTCCATGGTAATTTAGTTTTATTTTTTACACAAGCGCCCACACAGGCGCCCCTGCATTGGAGATGCCCTAATGACATAGGGGTAAATTTGAGCACACTTCAAAATTAGGGATAAATCTGAGTAGTAGGTTCGAGTTAAGGACACAAACGTAAAAGACTCTTCTTTTTCTGGGCCAAGATTAATTCGTTTCCTACTAAAATAGACAGATGATGAGGAAAGATCTCATCGGGCTCATTCTTAATCCTTACCTAATAAAAACACGCAACAAAACGGAAGGAAGCAATAAAAAACCTTATTTGAAATATTGGATCGTACTGGTCGAGTTATGCTTATACGCGTGACAGGTCAAGGACAGAGAATACTGAACAATACCTCTGCCCAATCATGAGTTGCCAATTGTTTTAACGCCCGGGCTAGCCTCTCCCGACGATTCCTCAATCCTCATCATCTTCTCTCGGCTTCTATATAAGCGCGTATGGCCCTGAGATGTAGACAAACACAAATCTATACCTACTCTCCTCCTCCTTTCTCTGAGCGAGCAATGGCGCCGAAGCGGAAGGGTGGCAATGGGCAGCAGAAGACCATCATGCGGCGGGTCGAGAAGGAGGGCGCCCGACAGGTGTGCTTCGCCAAGCGCCGGCAGGGTCTGTTTAACAAAGCCAACGAGCTGGCGGTGATGTGCGGCACCGAGGTAGCCGCCATTGCCCAATCACCCAGTGGCAATGCTTTCTCCTTTGGTCATTGTCGGTGTCAAAACCGGCGGATCTCAGGTAGGGGGTCTCGAACTGTGCGTCTAGGCCGGATGGTAACAGGAGGCAAGGGACACGAAGTTTTACCCAGGTTCGGGCCCTCTTAATGGAGGTAAAACCCTAGTCCTGCTTGATTAATATTGAAGATATGGGTGTTACAAGAGTGGATCTACCACGAGATCAGAGAGGCTAAACCCTAGAAGCTAGCCTACGGTATGATTGTATGTTGTGATTGTTGTCCTACGGACTAAAACCCTTCGGTTTATATAGACACCGGAGAGGGTTAGGGTTACACAAGGTCGGTTACAAAGGAGGAGATATCCATATACGTATTGCCTAGCTTGCCTTCCATGCCAAGTAGAGTCCCATCCGGACACGAGACGAAGTCTTCAATCTTGTATCTTCATAGTCTATCAGTCCGGCCAACGGAGATAGTCCGGATGTCCGGAGACCCCCTAATCTAGGACTCCCTCAGTAGCCCCTGAACCAGGCTTCAATGACGATGAGTCCGGCGCGCAGTTGTCTTCGACATTGCAAGGCGGGTTCCTTCTCCAAATTCTGTGTACCTGTCGAAATAATGTCCGATTCCTTGTGATGATTCATACTTCTTGGCTTCTACGCCCAATAATGGCCACTTTCCACGTGTCGAGCGAATGCGAAGAGCCAGGGTGTTTTCACATTTACCCCCTAGCTATGTAAATGAGCCGCCTATTTAAAAAGATGAGGATTCAGATCCAAATCACATCATCCTCCCTTGCCGAGTCTTCATCGGAGCGTGCCCGACAGAGATCCATTCCACCATGGCCGGTCGATGCAGCTCCTCCTCTCACACCCCTAGTTCCAAGCCTGGAGATTGGGAGAGATGTTCCATCCCGCATAGCAAATTGGTGATGCTTCAGTCCAAGGGATTTCTTCCCCAGCGTACCTGGTCCCGGTTCGAGCCAGGCTGGCCACCTATAATGGCGGAGAGCAAGCGGAGAGCCGTTCCAATCCCTTCAAGGGAGAGCAGGTGTGCCTTGTCCCTTATCTAGTAAGAGGGCTCGGATTCCCAATCCATCCATTTCTCCGAGGGCTTCTAGAGTTCTATGGCCTCCAGTTGCACAACCTTACGCCTGCCTCCCTGCTGCACATCGCGGGATTCGTAGCCCTTTGCGAGTTATTTTTGGGCTGTGAGGCTCATTTCTCTCTGTGGAAGAAGTTGTTCTGCCTTGTGCCCCGTTCTAAGAAGGGATCAATATATCAAGTGGGTGGAGCCGAAGTGTGGCGTATCGCTGGGACCGGATACCTATCCGGGACCCCGAAGAAGACGTCCGAAGACTGGCCTTGAGAATGGTTTTATACAGAAGATGTCCCCCTTCCGGACCCTATTCGGATCGGCCTTCCTGAGTTTGAAAACGCTCCTTTGAAGAAGCGCTAGAGCTGGCGTCCATGGAGCCCCCTAGAGGAAGACGACCGGGACATTCTTTATCTGATGAGCCGGATAAGCTCTTTAGCTCGATCCGGATTGACCATGATCGAGGTCATGGCTATATGCATTATGCGGGGGGTGCAGTCGCTCCAGTACAGAGGCCACCCCATGTGGGACTTCAACGGGGAGGATGACGCCACCCGCCACGGCCGCAAAGGGCCGGGATCGGCTGCTGATCTAATAAAGATCTTGTCCACTTTGTACAAGGGAGAAGAGGAGGAATTCCTCCGTATCAACCCGCAGGGCGAATTTTCCATGTACAATCCTCCGAGCTGGGTAAGCAGAGATTGTTTCTCGCCCGTCCATTTCGTATTCCCGTAGTTAAAGTATTCATGCTAGCGATTTTATCGCAGGAGCTGCGCCAGGCAGCAAAGGAGATAAACAGCCCTCCTCCACAGCCCGAGGACCCTGGACGGTCCCTTGACCCGGCCTCCCAGGAGGATCCGGACATATCCGTGGAGCTGATCGACAGGGTTTTTTACCAAGGGAGTAATGACAATACCTTGGTGGCCATTACGGCCGATTACCCTGGGCTAGTTCCAACCTCACAGGTGACTGAGACCGAAATCCCAACACTTAAAAAGGGATCCGTCCTTGTGCTCTTTTTTTTCATTGCCGTATAATAGTCGTGTCTTGCAGGGGAGGTCCTCGGGGCAGAAGGCCGAGCCTATGGCAACTAGCCAACAAGGGGCCGCTAGGCCAGGCAGGCTGAAAAGATCCGCAGTCCGGATTGAGGCACCGGCGCAGCGGTATAGCACGCCGTCTTTATCGCAAGACATTATTTACAGAGGCATATTAACGCCCATGCCTTCTTTTCAGGAGAAAGAGCGCTCGCCGGACTATACCCGGAGAGGCTACCAACCGCGCCTCCACAAGCCAGGCTCCAAGGCCGGACTCAGGGGTGGGAATGAGTACAAGACGTGCACCGGGGGCTCCTTCGACAGAGGATACAGATAGACTGTCCGCCACCCAATCCGTGGTGGAAAGTTCCATGAACCATAGGCGTCGCCGGACTGTTCTTCGTGACGCTTGTTTCTCCCAAGAGGCTTTAGATGCCTTCAACTCGGGAGATGCGCACCTCCATGCCGCTCAAAATGGTCTAGCCAGAGCCACGGAGCAGTATGTAAAAGACACACGAGTGAGAAAATTTGATGATTATATATATCAGTAGCCCCTGAGACTTGAAGCAGTTAGGATAACTGATTTAAGGATCATTTGTTATGTAGGTTCTTACAGAAAAGAATACTCAACTGTCCCAGGAGCTAGAAGAGTGCAAAGCCCAACTTTAGGCTGCACTGTCCGCCGCAGGGGAGCCCAATGTCAGGACCCCGATTCTAAGTCACACCGATCTAGCCTGTAACACCTCATATCACTTTGCGGCCTCACGCACGGTATTCCCACGGGTGTCGCCTTACAATGGCCCGAGACCGTTTGCGCCTTTTGGCTCATGTATATGATAGTGTCGCTAGCATCCATATGACAGAGAACCCGGGCCGACATGACTAGTCGTGAACCCAAAGTGGCACTAACTTATGAGGACAGGCATACATGAATCCACATCGAGCATGTCGGTCAGCAGCGTGCGAATCCGGGCTGTAGCACTGGGCTAACAGGACTCCGGTGAACCGGGCTGTAGCAGGCTAGGCAGGACTCCAGATGTCACCGCGTGACATTTCCCTGAAGGGACAGACACAGGAACAAAGTGAATCACATGCCGACCAGTCAAGTGTTCCGGAGCAGTAGTGCTGGGCTAGCAGGACCCCGGTGAACCGGGCTATAGCGGACTACTATGGCTCATGGAAGCACAAGACTACATTTCCCCATAAGAGAGGCTACTAAGGATAAACAACTAGGTTGTCGGATCCCACACATACCAAGCATTTCAATCATACACACAATATGCTCAATATGTGGAATACAACATGGCATCACAACAAGACTCTACGACTCAGAGTATCATTCATTAGGCTCCAAGGAGCGAGATATTACAAACATGGGTCTCATGACCCAACATACAGAGCATACAAGCAACAAGCACAAGCGGAAGCTTAACTTGTCTGAGTACAGACAACTACAAATGAAGAAGGCTCGGAAGCCTGACTATCTACAAGACCCTCCCAAGGGTACAAGATCGTAGCTAAGGTAGCAAGCTAAATGTCGAAGTCCAAGCGGAACTACTAGTGATACTGACGTCTCTCTGCAAAACATAATTTAAGCAAACGTGAGTACAAATGTACCCAGCAAGACTTACATCAGAACTAGCTACATATGCATTGGTATCAACAAAGGGGTGGTGGAGTATAACTGCAGCAAGCCAGCTTTAACTCGGTGGCTATCCTGAACTACGACTACAAATAACTCTTTGTGGTGGCGCACACGAGTCCACATATTCACCATATCAATACACCACTATGGATCCGCTCCCGTATTCCTATGAGAATGCCATCCATAGCACTCATGCTTATCTTGCGCCTTTTAAATTATCCACTTTCACTTGTCTATGAACTATGCAAGGGGTCCAAGTTTCCATATCCGAGGAATCCGGCTATTCAAATAGATAATGATACCCCTGCAGGGGTGTACTTCTTCACACACGCTCTCGCCACTTACCACCATGTACACGTCGTGTATCTCAGCAACCTTCAAGCGGAAGCCTGGCAAGGGAGTCGACCACCACCTGACTAACCAACAAGTCTCTAGTCCAGGTTTATCGCCTATTCGGGTTCCATCCGCAAGGAGATCCGGCCGGGGTGTCGCTCACGACCCCAAACGATGTGTGCAGGGTTCCCAAGCCCACCATCCGGGTGCCACTTGGTACACCGTGCCACTATGCCTAGTCTGTCCCAAGCCCACCTATACCGGGTGCCACTTGGTAGACTACTAACACTACCTACAAACACCAGAAACTAGTTGCAACTCCTGGACAGAGATCGAGTTGATTAATAAGCCGAGAGGGGCCGAGTTACCGTAACCCAATATGTGGTAGTAACTGTTCATGGATCACAAACACAGAACTCAGTTCCTGAGGACGGCTGCAATAAGACAACCCACCATGTACTCCTACATGGCCTCTCACCGCTACCTTTACCAAATCGTGTTCACACACTTAGCTCTCAACAGTAGGACATGTTCACCACATTCCAATTCATCCCCGATGAATCAGACCTGACTCAACTCAAAGCGGTAGCTGACATGACATACAAGCACGAATGAGTAGGCACATTAGGGCTCAAACAACTCCTACTCATGCTAGTGGGTTTCATCTATTTACCGTGGCAATGACAGGTCATGCAGAGGAAAAGGGGTTCAACTACCGCAGCATGTAACAGTTGAATCGTTGTTGTCCTAATGCAATAAAAGAGAGCATGAGCGAGAGAGAGGGGTTGTATCGGAATGAACAAGGGGGTTTTGCTTGCCTGGCACTTCTGAAGATAGTATAGTTCTTCATCGGTGTCATCAATCACATCGTCAGAACCACGTCTATCGAGAGGGGACAAACACCGTCAACTGAGAAAGAACACAATCAATGCAATGCCACAATATGATGCATGATCATGACATGGCAATATGTTGTGATTTGAGCTAATGCATCTAGCTATGATTTAAATGAAGTTGGTTTGAATACATGATTCAAATTCCAACTCCATATATGATTATTTAAATGCATTTTATTTGTTTTGTCCAAAACAGAGGACAAACATTGTTCAAACATGCATGAAAATGGTACAGATGGATTCCTTGAATTTTTTTGATAATTTTCCATATATAATTTATTTAATTATGAGCTACGGTTGATTTTCTATGATTTTTGGAAGTTTGGGGAATTTTCTGAAATTTATAAATCATTTCTGATTTATTTTAATTCCAGAAAACTTTATTGCGTCAGCACTGCATCATCATGATGTCAGCAGGTCAACAGGGCGTGGTCCAGGTCAAACCTGACGTGTGGGGTCCACACGTCAGTGTAACAGGGCAAGAACAGAGGCTGACTAGTGGGGCCAGGTCAACGCTGAGGTGGCGGGTCAAAGCATTAGCTTAATTAAAGAAAGGAATAACCCTGTGGTTAATTATGAGGTGGGGCCCAGCTGTCTGTGACTCTTGGGTTTGATTAAGAGGTGGTTAACGCCTAATTAACCTGGCCACATTAGCACGGCCGGGGTTAGTCCACCGGCGACCATCCAGCGCGGCGGAGGCACGCCGGAAACACTGCTCCGACAGTATTTTGATGCACTGAGGGCACCAGAAGATGCCCCTTTCTCGCCCCCATCCAACGGACCAAGCTAGAGGGCGCGGGGTGGCCGGAATCTCATCGGCGTTGAGGTTTGGCGGCGGCAGAGCCACAGGCGTTGATGAGAACGACGCCACAGAGCGTGGGAGGAGGAACTATGGTGGTCTTCGTCTCCTGGGAGGGTACGGAGCTCGTTGGCGGGCCCGGACGCAGGTTGCAGCAGCTCTAGCCGCGGCGGCGCCATGGCCAGCGGTGGCGAGCTCGGGAGCTTGCGGAAATGGCGACTAGAGGACGTGCGAGGCCGGGGTGAGAGAGGGGTTTCGTTCGCGAGCTCACCACGGTTCGGGTGGAGTCGAAGAAGTGGCCGGGGTGAGAGAGGGGTTTCGTTCGCGAGCTCACCACGGTTCGGGTGGAGTCGAAGAAGAGGCCGGGGAAGCGCTGTGGCCGGCAAATCAACGACGGCGGGGACGAAGTAGAGGCGGCGATGGAACGATGGGGGCGACGTTCTGCTGCTCCCTGCCTTGCGTGCGTCGACGAGAGAGGGTAGCGCGGGATGGTGGAGTTCTGGGAAGGCGGTGGTGCTTGGGGACGACGGCGGCCACACGAGCGAAGCACGGCGGCGACGGGCTCCTCTCGGTGAGCACAGAAACGAGAGGGGGAGGGGCTAGAGCGAGGGAGAAGTGAGAGGGGGGCTCGGGCGTCTCCAGGCACGGAGTTAGGGAGGAGGACGAGCCTCCAGCACGAAGCAGGAGGTGGCCAGGGCAGCGTCGGCGCTCGCCACGCACCTGTTTGTCCTCCTGGCAGAGGAGGAAGAAGACACGCGAGCCCCTGGTGGGCTGGGCCAGCAGTGCCAGGCCAGCTGGGCTTCCAGGTAAGGCCAGGTAAGCCTTTTCCTTTTCCTGTTTTCCTTTTACTATTTTGTTTTCTTTGTTCTGATTTAATTTAGGAACTAAATCATTTTAGATAATTCTGAAAATTATTTTGGAGGTTAACTGAATTATTTCAGGGCTCCACAAATAATTCAGAATATTTGGACCATTTAAAATATATATATATATATAGCATTTAAACGGCTCCAATTCAAATACTTTTGTGTTAATTCAGAAATCCAAAGATGGCCTAAAAATATATTCATCATTTTTGGGAGAGGTTTTCACCTTAACCAGAAATCATGAACTTTTCTTAGGGACATTTTGGGTTTATTGAAAAAGATTTTAATCAAGCCTAGATGGATTGATTTAGTGCTAGGGTTTGAACAATCCCCATTTCAAGTTTAAAAGAAATTTAGACATGATGCAACAACCAAGCTAGTCCAAGTGCATAGCAAGGCTAGGGATGTTACAACTCTCCCCTACTAAACAAGAATCTCGTCCCGAGATTAAAGACGTGAGGTAAGAGGAAAGGGGGTCACAAAACTATCACAATCTTCATGATCCATTTGCCCTTCTCGAGGATGTTGATTCACTGCTTCAATTGATCTTGACGTCTTTACTTTCGAGATCTTTGTCCAACACAGTGACGACACAAGAAACTCTACAGGAATCGATCTTCTCAAAGAACGAGCAACTCAAGATCAACTCATGGAGTGAGACGTTGAAACATCTCATGAGCTGAGACGCTAACTCACGTCAGGTGGGAAGGAAGGAAACAGATGACGAAAGTTCAATTTTGTAGGCAAGAATTCCACACTTGAGTAAGATGGTACAAGAGTTCAAAGTAGCGAGGAAATAATTGCCATGATTCCATAACAGAGCACCTTAGAGAAGGTGACTCATAGATATATTCCCTCAAGTGGAAAAAGAATTACTTGTCATACTGGGATCATTGGAACTCTTTATACCAGCCTAAGGCAATCACAAACAATCATTTGAAGGAGCTCGAAAGGATGACATACTCGGACTAGAACGAAAGATGTGGACTACCTTGTTGAAGACAACGCAATGGATGATTTTTGCCTATCATCAGAAATGGATGGGACCCATGGTAGGACCACTTTCGAAGATGATCCTGAACATCAATTACTGAGAAGGGCAGCCCATGGAAAATTGGCACAACGGGGTGCAAGCTGGGAATAAAATGCAAATGTTGGGAATGTTCCAACCATCATATCTGCCTGAGATTCAGATCTGGTTAGAAACAGGATGCTTCAGACTCAACATGTCTGAAAAGAAGAGTTGCAACACAAATCGACGAGATGACATTGCGAGATTCTTGGGAAATGAACTAGATAGCAAGCTCCAAAACATGAGTTGGTTCTGCTACATACATGTGAGCATGTTGTCCAAGACAAGCATGGCCACATAGTAGTCTTATAATAAAACACTATCAAGTTCAGGTGGAAACCATCATCGAGGATATCAAAGTCTTGTGCATTACCATGGATTAGCAGTTAACTTCTTTTCCTAGAACAAATCAATCAGTGGGTTGGTGTGCTACGGAATTCATATGGAACGAAGATGATCAGTCTAACAGACCACAGAATACTTCGCACGTGCATGACCGACTCGGGATGATTCCAGAGGAAGCAAAAACAAGCTTTCTCGAATTCACGACGACAACTTGCATCGATTGCACGTGAACTTAGAGGAAGTCGCTACTTTCATCCAAACATATGCTTCATGAACGGAACATGAGGGCATTGTTTACAAAATTTCCAACACTAGCTTAATGTTTAACACGAATCATGGGGGAGACAAGATGCTGTTGATGGACTCAATAGCAACTCATCGGAATTTCCATATCACTGGACTTCCACTATCATGTGAACACGGTGATAGCATTGGTCAGACCAAAAGATGTAATGGTGTATGCTCAAGGGGTCAACCACGAGTAGGACAACATTACAAACATCGTTGGTTCTGATTTGACTTGATGATAGCCCATACTCAAGTCAAAGTTTGACAAGACAATAGATTCAACAACTGATCACGAGGACCAATTGGTGAAGATATCATCTTTCTTCAACACACACACACACACACAAGGATATCCCTTCAGAAAGAACCAAATTCGGCAAAGCTTTTTATCTTCCAACTCTCCAAGTTGTTGTTTAGCTTAACCAACTAGCTCAGGGGTAACCAACACAGATTCTTGGAGAAGGGGTGGTTTATAAGAAACCAACTTGATCACGAACTCAACATAGCGGTCAGGTGACAACCTGGTGATACTTCCAAGAAGATATTTGGAAAATCACGAACCACCGATATGTTACTAAGCTCGAGAACAATCTTGCTTTGCGAGGCAAGACCATGTGACCAATAGAGCAAGGGTTTGACACAATCCTAACTCATTGATCGAATAGTGCTTCGGAAATAAGGACTAGGTAGCACGATCAATCTTAGAATGATGATTCAATAACCAACATGCTAAGAATGAGTTTATTGTCCATTAACTACCAAGCAACGGGGTTGCTAGGAGTATTGATGTCACACATCACGATTCACTTGTCGGCGTTCCGGTTACAATAACATGAGGACCAAGGAATGAATAATGATGGCAAGAAGTATCACTGTATCAAGAGTTCATAGGATGGTGTGCAATTCCCATGACATTCTTGACATAAGACGGTAATACTTCAGGGTAAAATAGAATCAAAAGCTGGATTGGCATTTTGATCTGTGAAAGACAACTACTTTGACCCAATCCTAGATATGGATGAGGTACTGGAGTTTGTTTCTCCTAGTCATTCTGAAATAGAATGGCTTGACGGACCACAAAAATAATAGGCATCGATAACATGAATGCACAACTATTCTTGACTATCAAATGATAGACGTGGGTCAGAATACAGCTAAAGAGAACAACTCAAGGAACATATAACTTTTTGAGTTGTGGATTCATGGGTTAGTATGTCAAACGAGTTCAACATATTTCTTCCGGATAACCCATGCAGAATGATAGAACTGGCAGAGTCACAACTATCGAATGAAGAACTCGTCAAGAGCACTCTTGTTGTGATCTTTTCGTTCAGAGAACTTATGCCTTGGCTGGTTCATGGTATTGGAAGAATGAGATACCATGGACCTCGAGGACTATCGTAAGGTTACTAATATCTTAAGGGAACTAGCAAATACTAACAACAGAAAGTAAGTGGAGTGAATCTTGGGTCAGGAACCCAAGAGTAGAATACCTACTACTAAATGGCATCACGGGATGCTTTCGAGAGCAATAGCCAGAATCATCACACTGGGAATACAAAGCATTGCTAGATTACTAGGTGACTCTCTAAGACACCTAGGGTCATAATAATAGCTCCAACATATATGTCGAGGCAACAGAGTACCTCAACTCACTGGCTAGTGTGCTTATTCTAACCAAAAGGACATCGGGAACGGAGGAAGGATTTGCAAATGCATCAGATTATTTAGAAACATGTAATGACTCGGACAGCATAACGGCTGTAAATGCTCAAGAAGATTTGAGACATCCTGCAAAAATGGTGGCATAACCACTCAACATCACAATATCAAGGTTCTGAGGCCAGTTATGAACATATGGAAGTAGTAGGAACTGAACTGAGGCTTGAACTCAACAATCCTAGGCAACTAGGGTTTAGTAACACGTCATCCTGAGAGATAGAAGAGAAGCCTAGTTCTTAACCCCGTAGAAAAGATAAGATGACTCAGATCAGAAGGTCATGAGGATAAGGAGTAAAAAGAGCCTCATGTTCCCTTCCACAATCAATTCCCTTACATAATTAAAGCATTTCTAGACACGACTTCGACCATCTTGGCTTGGTATCCTACAGGCAGTCAGGCTCTGATACCAAAGCTGTCAGGACCCCGATTCTAAGTCACACTGATCTAGCCTATAACACCTTATATCACTTTGCGGCCTCACGCACGGTATTCCCACGGGTGTCGCCTTACCATGGCCCGGGACCGTTTGCGCCTTTTGGCTCATGTATATGATAGTGTCGCTAGCATCCATATGACAGAGAACCCTGGCCGACATGACTAGTCGTGAACCCAAAGTGGCACTAACTTACGGGGACAGGCATACATGAATCAACATCGAGCATGTCGGTCAGCAGCGTGTAAATCCGGGCTGTAGCACAGGGCTAACAGGACTCCGGTGAACCGGGCTGTAGCAGGCTAGGCAGGACTCCGGATGTCACCGCGTGACATTTCCCCGAAGGGACAGACACAGGAACGAAGTGAATCACATGCCGACCAGTCAAGTGTTTTGGAGCAGTAGTGCTGGGCTAGCAGGACTCCAGTGAACCGGGCTGTAGCGGACTACTATGGCTCATGGAAGCACAGGACTACATTTCCCCATAAGAGAGGCTACTAAGGATAAACAACTAGGCTGTTGGATCCCACACATACCAAGCATTTCAATCATACACACAATATGCTCAATATGTGCAATACAACATGGCATCACAACAAGACTCTATGACTCAGAGTATTATTCATTAGGCTCCAAGGAGCGAGATATTACAAACATGGGTCTCATGACCCAACATACAGAGCATACAAGCAACAAGCACATGCGGAAGCTTAACTTGTCTGAGTACAGACAACTACAAATGAAGAAGGCTCAGAAGTCTGACTATCTACAAGACCCTCCCAAGGGTACAAGATCGTAGCCGAGGTAGCAACCTAAACATCGAAGTCCAAGTGGAACTACTAGTGATACTGACGTCTCTCTACAAAACATAATTTAAGCAAACGTGAGTACAAATGTACCCAGCAAGACTTACATCAGAACTAGCTACATATGCATCGGTATCAACAAAGGGGTGGTGGAGTTTAACTGCAGCAAGCCAGCTTTAACTCGGTGGCTATCCTGAACTACGACTACAAATAACTCTTTGTGGTGGTGCACACGAGTCCACATATTCACCATATCAATACACCACTATGGATCCGCTCCCGTCTTCCTACGAGAACGCCATCCATAGCACTCATGCTTATCTTGCGCATTTTAAAGTATCCACTTTCACTTGTCTATGAACTATGCAAGGGGTCCAAGTTTCCATATCCAAGGAATCTGGCTATTCGAATATATAATGATAACCCTGCAGGGGTGTACTTCTTCACACACACTCTCGCCACTTACCACCATGTACACGTCGTGTATCTCGGCAACCTTCAAGCGGAAGCCTGGCGAGGGAGTCAGCCACGACCTGACTAACCAACAAATCTCTAGTCCAGGTTTATCGCCTATTCGGGTTCCATCCGCAAGGAGATCCGGCCGGGGTGTCACTCACGGCCCCAAACGATGTGTGCAGGGTTCCCAAGCCCACCATTCGCGTGCCACTTGGTACACCGTGCCACTGTGCCTAGTCTGTCCCAAGCCCACCTGTACCGGGTGCCACTTGGTAGACTACTAACACTACCTACAAACACCAAAAACTAGTTGCAACTCCTGGACAAAGATCGAGTTGATTAATAAGCCGAGAGGGGCCGAGTTGCTGGAACCCAATGTGTGGTAGTAACTGTTCATGGATCACAAACACAGAACTCAGTTCCTGAGGACGGCTGCAATGAGACAACCCACCATGTACTCCTACATGGCCTCTCACCGCTACCTTTACCAAATCGTGTTCACACACTTAGCTCTCAATAGTAGGACATGTTCACCACATTCCAATTCATCCCCGATGAATCAGACCTGACTCAACTCTAAGCAGTAGCAGGCATGACATACAAGCACGAATGAGTAGGCACATCAGGGCTCAAACAACTCCTACTCATGCTAGTGGGTTTCATCTATTTATTGTGGCAATGACAGGTCATGCAGAGGAAAAGGGGTTCAACTACCGCAGCATGTAACAGTTGAATCGTTGTTGTCCTAATGCAATAAAAGAGAGCAGGAGCGAGAGAGAGGGATTGTATCGGAATGAACAAGGGGTTTTTGCTTGCCTGGCACTTCTGAAGATAGTATAGTTCTTCATCGGTGTCATCGATCACATCGTCGGAACCACGTCTATCGAGAGGGGACAAACACCGGCAACTGAGAAAGAACACAATCAATGCAATGCCACAATATGATGCATGATCATGACATGGCAATATGCTGTGATTTGAGCTAATGCATCTAGCTATGATTTAAATGAAGTTGGTTTGAATACATGATTCAAATTCCAACTCCATATATGATTATTTAAATGCCTTTTATTTGTTTTGTCCAAAACAGAGGACAAACATTGTTCAAACATGCATGAAAATGGTACAGTTGGATTCCTTGAATTTTTCTGATAATTTTCCATATATAATTTATTTAATTCTGAGCTACAGTTGATTTTCTATAATTTTTAGAAGTTTGGGGTATTTTCTGAAATTTATAAATCATTTCTGATTTATTTTAATTCCAAAAAACTTTATTACGTCAGCACTGCATCATCATGACGTCAGCAGGTCAACAGGGCGCGGTCCAGGTCAAACCTGATGTGTGGGCTCCACATGTCAGTGTAATAGGGCAAGAACAGAGGCTGACTAGTGGGGCCAGGTCAACGCTGAGGTGGCGGGTCAAAGCATTAGCTTAATTAAAGCAGGGAATAACCCTGTGGTTAATTATGAGGTGGGGCCCGGCTGTCTGTGACTCTTGGGTTTGATTAAGAGGTGGTTAACGCCTAATTAACCTGGCCACGTCAGCACGACCGGGGTTAGTCCGCCGGCGACCATCCAGCGCGGCGGAGGCACGCCGGAAACACTGCTCCGGCAGTATTTCGATGCACCAAGGGCACCAGGAGATGCCCATTTCTCGCCCCCATCCAACGGACCAAGCTAGAGGGCGCGGGGTGGCCGGAATCTCGCCGGCGTTGAGGTTTGGTGGCGGCAGAGCCATGGGCGTTGATGAGAACGACGCCACAGAGCATGGGAGGAGGAACTGTGGTGGTGTTCATCTCCTGGGAGGGTGCAGAGCTTGTTGGCGGGCCCGGACACGGGTTGCAGTAGCTCTAGCCGCGGCGGTGCCATGGCCAGCAGTGGCGAGCTCGGGAGCTTGCGGAAACAGTGACTAGAGGACGTGCGAGGCCGGGGTGAGAGAGGGGTTTCGTTCGCGAGCTCACCACGGTTCGGGTGGAGTCGAAGAAGAGGCTGGGGAAGCGCTGTGGCCGGCAAATCGACGACGGCGGGGACGAAGTAGAGGCGGCGATGGGAATGATGGGGGCGACGTTCTGCTGCTCCCTGCCTTACGTGCGTCGATGAGAGAGGGTAGCGCGGGATGGTGGAGCTCTGGGAAGGCGGTGGCGCTTGGGGACGACGGCGGCCACGCGAGCGAAGCACGGCGGCGACGGGCTCCTCTCAGTGAGCATAGAAACAAGAGGGGGAGGGGCTAGAGCGAGGGAGAAGTGAGAGGGGGGCTCGGGCGTCACCAGGCACGGGGTCAGGGAGGAGGACGAGCCTCCAGCGCGAAGCAGGAGGTGGCCAGGGTAGCGTCAGCGCTCGCCACGCACCCGTTTGTCCTCCTGGCAGAGGAGGAAGAAGACACGCGAGCCCCTGGTGGGCTGGGCCAGCAGTGCCAGGCCAGCTGGGCTGCCAGGTAAGGCCAGGTAAGCCTTTTCCTTTTCCTATTTTTCTTTTACTATTTTGTTTTCTTTGTTCTGATTTAGTTTAGGAACTAAATCATTTTAGATTATTCTGAAAATTATTTTGGAGGTTAACTGAATTATTTCAGGGCTCCACAAATAACTTTAGAATATTTGGACCATTTAAAATATATATATATATAGCATTTAAACAGCTCCAATTCAAATACTTTTGTGTTAATTCAAAAATCCAAAGATGACCTAAAAATATATTCATCATTTTTGGGAGAGGTTTTCACCTTAACCAAAAATCATGAACTTTTCTTAGGGACATTTTGGGTTTATTGAAAAAGATTTTAATCAAGCCTAGATGCATTGATTTAGTGCTAGGGTTTGAACAATCCCCATTTCAAGTTTAAAAGAAATTTAGACATGATGCAACAACCAAGCTAGTCCAAGTGCATAGCAAGGCTAGGGATGTTACACCCAAGGAGACCCCCACTCGTAACATATCCGTCAAATGATAAGTATCATATTAGAGTGCGGCTTTATATGCAAATCTGACAATAAAATTGCAGATGACGCTGGAGTGAATCCAGATAAACAACAGCTCATACGCCAGCTGAAGGCTGGTGAGAGCGTGCTAACAAGGGTGAGGCAGGAGAAGAATGATCTCCAAGATGCCAACACCAAGCTGGGCGTGCAACTGAAAGATGTTCGTGCCCAACTGTCGGATTCTGTTAAGGAGAATCGGTGGCTTCGATGCGGCATATTTAGTAAGTGCTTGAACGAACTTTGAAAAAGAGTTCGGCGAGGAAGCTGGCTGACAGGGTTATGTCTGTAGGTATGCTGACAGGACGTCCTGCCGAGGAGATGCCTAGTTCATCGGGTGATCTTCTTCCCGAGCTCGCACAGTTGCACGAACGAGTTCGGCAGGTGATGCAAGGAGTTGCCCAGGCCTTGTGGCCGTCCGTCTCCATACCCAAAGGCCTTGGAGAGCTTGCAGAAAAGCTGAAGGGAGCACGGCGGCGTTTCTGATTATGGAAGATATCGGCCTGCCGTCAGGGCCCCATGGAGGCTTGGGCAATGGTGAAGACACGGTACACGAAGGCCGACCCGAACCACATGGCCGAAGTCAGACCTATGGGGCCTGACGACAAGGAGATCCCTATGAATTTAGTGTACGGCCAAGTAGAATTGGCCGCAAAGTATTGCCAACAGGACTGTAGACTAGACAGCCTATTGGAGGGCATTGAAGAGGAATTCAAACAGTCAAATTGACTATGTAATTGTAAAGTGACATATATGATGTCTTCTAGCCGGATTGTAGATCGTTTGTCATGGCGGACCTTTTCGCTTCAACCTCGGGACCCAACAGTCCGGAGTGTATCCGAATACCCTCTCGGTTATATAAGAACCGGGGCATGCGTGGAGACCAGGCGTAGGGGTCATTAGTGCTTTATCAGACAAGTGCCCAACTAGTTATGTTATATTACATGGGTAGTAAGAAACATCTTCCAGAGAGAATAGTTCCGTTAAGGGTTCCTTTCCCTGGGTAGGCATGCCCTAAAGTGCATGTCCGGACTGCGACAAGAAGCACAGTAAAAACGTCTGGGGGCAGATATGGTTAATAAATAGAAAGTCATCTTTTGTTCACCGACCGAATATTCTCTTAAGAACGCTAGCTTTCGGCTTCACCCAGTCTGAGGTACACGTCCGGCTGACCCGGCGGTAACAATCGCAGAGGTGCTCCCCTTATGCTCTAGCCGAATTAATGGGAACATAGGGCATAAATACAAGAGCCAGGCAACCCAGCTTGGCCAAAACTTAAGTCATATCGATGCATATAATGGTGAAAAAAAGGTACATGCGGAAGTATAACACATGTGTTGGGCGTGATGCCCAGGTAAATAATTTAAGCTTCTGTGAAAGAAGCCCTCGGGTGTAGATAGTGCAGCTAGCGCCTCTGTAATGTACAAGTGAGGCACAAGGTGACCCGTGAAGGTCTAGAGGAATAAAAGAAAGAAAGGGAAACAAGACAGACGATGCATATGCAGAAAATGGACAAAGGGAGGGGACTAACATAAAGTCCGGTGGTAGGCGTAGAATCTTCGGAGCCTGGCTGCGTTCCATGGGTTCGGCTCGAGTCGACTAGTCGATGCATCCCGCAGTCGGTATGCTCCGCCGGTCAGAACTTGGTCGATGATGAAGGGACCTTCCCATTTGGGCTCTAGCTTGTTCTTTTTCTTATCCGGCAGCCAGAGAACTAGTTCGCCAACGTTATAAGTTTTGGCTTGTACGTCTCTGCTTTAGTATCTGCGAGCCTGTTGCTGGTAAAATGCGGAACGGGCTTTGGCTACGTCGCGCTCTTCCTCCAAGGTGTCCAGACTGTCCTGTCGTTCGAGCTCGGCTTTTCTTTCTTCGTACATGCGCACTCGAGGTGAGTCATGAATTATGTCACAGGGCAGGACTGCCTCTGCGCCGTACACCATAAAAATGGTGTGTATCCGGTACTATGATTCGGCGTGGTCCGTAGCCCCTAGAGTACGGAGTCGAGCTCCTCAACCCAGTGCGTATCAGACTCTGTTAAGGAGCACACTAGTCTGGGTCTAATGCCGCTCATTATAAGACCATTTGCTTGTTCGACTTGACCATTGGTTTGTGGGTGGTAGACTGAAGCATAATCGAGCTTGATGCCCATTTTGCTGCACCAGAGTTTTACCTCGTCGGCCGTGAAGTTCGTGCTGTTCTTAGTGATGATGCTGTGGGGGACGCCGTAGCGATGTACAACCCCGGATATAAAATCTATCACCGGTCCGGATTCGGCTGTTTTAACCGGTTTGGCCTCTATCCACTTGGTGAATTTATCCACCATGACCAATAAGTATTTTTTTCTTGTGGTTTCCACCTTTAAGGGGTCCAACCATGTCAAGCCCCCAGACCACAAAGGGCCATGTAATGGGGATTTTTCGGAGGGCGGTGGGTGGCATATGGCTTTGATTTGCAAAGAGCTGGCAACCGGCGCAACACTGGACTAAGTCCTGTGCGTCTGCCCGGACCGTTGGCCAATAGAATCCTATACGGAAGGCTTTGCTCATAAGAGCCCGGGCTGCGGCGTGATGACCGCCGAGTCCTGCATGAATTTCTGCCAAAAGGTTCCGTCCCTCCTCTTCGGAGATGCACCGTTGAAGGACTCCGGTAGCGCTTTTATTGTACAATTCTCCCTCGTGGACCCTGTAGGCCTTTGATCGCCGCACTATGCAGTGTGCCTCATTTTGGTCCTCCAGGAGTTCCTGTTAGTTAAGTAGGCCAGGAATGGTTCTGTCCACGGGGCAATAATGGCCATTATTTCGTGGGCTGATTGTGTTATTTCGGTGGCGGAGCCCCCGATTGTGTCAGGGAGTTCGGTATCGGGTATTTTGGCTGGGTCCGGACTGTTGTTACCGGTGTCCCCTTCCCATGCTATGGATGGCTTGAACATCCTTTCCAGAAAAATGTTGGGAGGGACCGCGTCGCGTTTGGCGCCAATGCGGGCGAGGATATCCGCCGCCTGATTGTTTTCCCGAGCCACATGGTGAAATTCGAGCCCTTCGAACCAAGCTGACATTTTTAGGACGACATTGCGATAAGCGGCCATTTTTGGATCCTTGGCATCAAAGTCTCCATTTATTTGGGATATCGCGAGGTTTGAATCCCCGCGCACCTCTAGGCGTTGAATGCCCATGGATACTTCCATCCGGAGACCATGGAGAAGAGCCTCATATTCGGCTGCGTTGTTGGAGTCTGTATACATTATCTGCAGTACATATTGAATGGTGTCTCCTGTTGGGGACGTCAAAACGACGCTAGCCCCCAGACCAACCAGCATTTTGGAGCCGTCGAAGTGCATGATCCAGTTTGAATATGTGTCGTACTCTTTAGGGAGTTCGGCTTCCGTCCATTTAGCGACAAAGTCAGCCAAAACTTGTGATTTAATAGCTCGCCATGGTTTGTAAGTTATGTCGAACGGGAGGAGCTCAATGGCCCATTTGGCAATACGGCCCGCCGCGTCGCGGTTGTTTATAATATCGTTAAGTGGTACTTCTGAGGCTACCGTTATCGAACACTCTTGAAAGTAGTGTCGTAGCTTCCGGGATGCCATAAATACCGCGTATGCTATCTTTTGATAATGCGGGTACCGTGATTTGCATGGGTTAAGGACTGTGTGAAGGAAATATGCCCTAGAGGCAATAATAAAGTTATTATTTATTTCCTTATATCATGATAAAAGTTTATTATTCATGCTAGAATTGTATTAACCGGAAACATAATACATGTGTGAATACATAGACAAACAGAGTGTCACTAGTATGCCTCTACTTGACTAGCTCGTTAATCAAAGATGGTTATGTTTCCTAACCATGAACAAAGAGTTGTCATTTGATTAACGGGATCACATCATTAGGTGAATGATCTGATTGACATGACCCATTCCATTAGCTTAGCACCCGATCGTTTAGTATGTTGCTATTGCTTTCTTCATGAGTTATACATGTTCCTATGACTATGAGATTATGCAACTCCCGTTTACCAGAGGAACACTTTGTGTTCTACCAAACGTCACAACGTGACTGGGTGATTATAAAGGAGATCTACAGGTGTCTCCAAAGGTACATGTTGGGTTGGCGTATTTCGAGATTAGGATTTGTCACTCCGATTGTCGGAGAGGTATCTCTGGGCCCTCTTGGTAATGCACATCACTTAATCCTTGCAAGCATTGCAACTACTGAGTTAGTTGCGGGATGATGTATTACGGAATGAGTAAAGAGACTTTCCGGTAACGAGATTGAACTAGGTATTGGATACCGACGATCAAATCTCGGGCAAGTAACATACCGATGACAAAGGGAACAACGTATGTTGTTATGCGGTCTAACCGATAAAGATCTTCGTAGAATATGTAGGAGCCAATATGGGCATCCAGGTCCCGCTATTGGTTATTGACCGGAGACACGTCTCGGTCATGTCTACATTGTTCTCGAACCCGTAGGGTCCGCACGCTTAAGGTTTCGATGACAGTTATATTATGAGTTTATACGTTTTGATGTACCGAAGGATGTTCAGAGTCCCGTATGAGATCACGGACGTGACGAGAAGTCTCGAAATGGTCGAGACATAAAGATTGATATATTGGAAGCCTATGTTTGGATATCAGAAGTGTTCCGGGTGAAATCGGGATTTTATCGGAGTACCGGGAGGTTACCGGAACCCCACGGGAGCTATATGGGCCTTAGTGGGCCTTAGTGGAAGAAGAGGAGAGGCGGCCAGTGCTGGGCCACGTGCCCCTCCCCCCTAGTCCGAATAGGACAAGGAGAGAGGGGGCCGGCGCCCCCCTCCTTCTCTCTCTCTCTTTTCCACCTCGCGAATCCTATTCCAACTAGGATTGGGGGGGGAGTCCTACTCCCAGAGGGAGTAGGACTCCTCCTGGGGCACCTCCCCTGGCCGGCCGCACCCCCCCTTTGAGCCTTTATATACGAAGGCAGGGGCACCAAAGAGGAACACAAGTTGATCCACGTGATCATATTCTTAGCCGTGTGCGGCGCCCCCTGCCACCATAGTCCTCAATAATATTGTAGCGGTGCTCAGGCGAAGCCCTGCGACAGTAGTGCATCAAGATCGTCACCACGCCGTCATGCTGACGGAACTCTTCCCTGACACTTTGCTGGATCGGAGTCCGGGGATCGTCATCGAGCTGAACGTGTGCTAGAACTCGGAGGTGCCGTAGTTTCGGTGCTTGATCGGTCGGGCCGTGGAGACGTACGACTACATCAACCAAACGCTTCCATTGTCGATCTACAAGGGTACGTAGATCACACTCTCCCCTCTCGTTGCTATGCATCACCATGATCTTGCGTGTGCGTAGGAATTTTTTTGAAATTACTACGTTCCCTGACAGTGGCATCCGAGCCTAGGTTTTATGTGTTGATGTTATATGCACGAGTAGAACACAAGTGAGTTGTGGGCGATATAAGTCATACTGCTTACCAGCATGTCATACTTTGGTTCGGCGGTATTGTTGGACGAAGCGGCCCGGACCGACATTACGCGTACGCTTACGCGAGACCGGTTCTCCCGACATGCTTTGCACATAGGTGGCTTGCGGGTGACAGTTTCTCCAACTTTAGTTGAACCAAGTGTGGCTACGCCCAGTCCTTGCGAAGGTTAAAACAGCACCAACTTGACAAACTATCGTTGTGGTTTTGATGCGTAGGGTAAGATTGGTTCTTGCTTAAGCCCGTAGCAGCCACGTAAAACTTGCAACAACAAAGTAGAGGACGTCTAACTTGTTTTTGCAGGGCATGTTGTGATGTATGGTCAAGACATGATGCTGAATTTTATTGTATGAGATGATCATGTTTTGTAACCGAGTTATCGGCAACTGGCAGGAGCCATATGGTTGTCGCTTTATTGTATGCAATGCAATCGCGCTGTAATGCTTTACTTTATCACTAAGCGGTAGCGATAGTCGTGGAAGCATAAGGTTGGCGAGACGACAACGATGCTACGATGGAGATCAAGGTGTCACGCCGGTGACGATGGTGATCATGACGGCGCTTCGGAGATGGAGATCACAGGCACAAGATGATGATGGCCATATCATATCACTTATATTGATTGCATGTGATGTTTATCCTTTATGCATCTTATCTTGCTTTGATTGACGGTAGCATTATAAGATGATCTCTCACTAAAATTATCAAGAAGTGTTCTCCCTGAGTATGCACCGTTGCAAAAGTTCTTCGTGCTGAGACACCACGTGATGATCGGGTGTGATAGGCTCTACGTTCAAATACAACGGGTGCAAAACAGTTGCACACGTGGAATACTCAGGTTATACTTGACGAGCCAAGCATATGCAGATATGGCCTCGGAACACGGAGACCGAAAGGTTGAGCGTGAATCATATAGTAGATATGATCAACATAGTGATGTTCACCAATGAAACTACTCCATCTCACGTGATGATCGGACATGGTTTAGTTGATTTGGATCACGTGATCACTTAGAGGATTAGAGGGATGTCTATCTAAGTGGGAGTTCTTTAAGTAATTTGATTAATTGAACTTAAATTTATCATGAACTTAGTACCTGATAGTATCTTGATTATGTATGTTTGATTGTAGATAGATGGTCCATGTTATTGTTCCGTTGAATTTTAATGCGTTCCTTGAGAAAGCAAAGTTGAAAGATGATGGTAGCAATTACACGGACTGGGCCCGTAACTTGAGGATTATCCTCATTGCTGCACAGAAGAATTACGTCCTGGAAGCACCGATAGGTGCCAGGCCTGTTGCTGGAGCAACACCAGATGTTATGAACGTCTAGCAGAGCAAAGCTGATGACTACTCGATAGTTCAGTGTGCCATGCTTTACGGCTTAGAATCGGGACTTCAACGATGTTTTGAACATCATGGAGCATATGAGATGTTCCAGGAATTGAAGTTAATATTTCAAGCAAATGCCCAGATTGAGAGATATGAAGTCTCCAATAAGTTCTATAGCTGCAAGATGGAGGAGAACAGTTCTGCCAGTGAGCATATACTCAAAATGTCTGGGTATAATAATCACTTGATTCAGATGGGAGTTAATCTTCCAGATGATTGCGTCATTGACAGAATTCTCCAATCACTGCCACCAAGCTACAAGAGCTTCGTGATGAACTATAATATGCAAGGGATGAATAAGACTATTCCCGAGCTCTTCGCAATGCTGAAAGCTGCAGAGGTAGAAATCAAAAAGGAGCATCAAGTGTTGACGGTCAACAAGACCACTAGTTTCAAGAAAAAGGGCAAAGGGGAGAAGAAGGGGAACTTCAAGAAGAACAGCAAGCAAGTTGCTGCTCAAGAGAAGAAACCCAAGTCCGGACCTAAGCCTGAAACTAAGTGCTTCTACTGCAAGCAGACTGGTCACTGGAAGCGGAACTACCCCAAGTATTTGGCGGATAAGAAGGATGGCAAGGTGAACAAAGGTATATGTGATATAAATGTTATTGATGTGTACCTTACTAATGCTTGCAGTAGCACCTGGGTATTTGATACTGGTTCTGTTGCTAATATTTGCAACTCGAAACAGGGACTATGGATTAAGTGAAGATTGGCTAAGGACGAGGTGACGATGCGCGTGGGAAACGGTTCCAAAGTCGATGTTATCGCGGTCGGCACGCTACCTCTACATCTACCTTCAGGATTAGTATTAGACCTAAATAATTGTTATTTGGTGCCAGCGTTGAGCATGAACATTATATCTGGATCTTGTTTAATGCGAGACGGTTATTCATTTAAATCAGAGAATAATGGTTGTTCTATTTATATGAGTAATATCTTTTTTGGTCATGCACCCTTGAAGAGTGGTCTATTCTTATTTAATCTCGATAGTAGTGACACACATATTCATAATGTTGAAGCCAAAAGATGCAAAGTTGATAATGATGGTGCAACTTATTTGTGGCACTGCCGTTTAGGTCATATCGGTATAAA
This sequence comes from Triticum aestivum, assembly GCF_018294505.1. Classification (NCBI taxonomy): domain Eukaryota; kingdom Viridiplantae; phylum Streptophyta; class Magnoliopsida; order Poales; family Poaceae; genus Triticum; species Triticum aestivum. Next base: position 16,817,259 of record NC_057806.1, on the reverse strand, counting down.
GCGCATGAAGAAACTCCATACTGATGGACTTTTGGAACCACTTGATTATGAATCACTTGGTACTTGCGAACCGTGCCTCATGGGCAAGATGACTAAAACACCGTTCTCCGGTACTATGGAGAGAGCAACAGATTTGTTGGAAATCATACATATAGATGTATGTGGTCCGATGAATATTGAGGCTCGTGGCGGATATCGTTATTTTCTCACCTTCACAGATGACTTAAGCAGATATGGGTATATCTACTTAATGAAACATAAGTCTGAAACATTTGAAAAGTTCAAAGAATTTCAGAGTGAAGTTGAAAATCAGCGTAACAAGAAAATAAAGTTTCTACGATCTGATCGTGGAGGAGAATATTTGAGTTACGAGTTTGGTATACATTTGAAACAATGCGGAATAGTTTCGCAACTCACGCCACCCGGAACACCACAGCGTAATGGTGTGTCCGAACGTCGTAATCGTACTTTACTAGATATGGTGCGATCTATGATGTCTCTTACTGATTTACCGCTATCGTTTTGGGGTTATGCTTTAGAGACGGCCGCATTCACGTTAAATAGGGCACCATCAAAATCCGTTGAGACGACGCCTTATGAACTATGGTTTGGCAAGAAACCAAAGTTGTCGTTTCTGAAAGTTTGGGGTTGCGATGCTTATGTAAAAAAGCTTCAACCTGATAAGCTCGAACCCTAATCGGAGAAATGTGTCTTCATAGGATATCCAAAGGAAACTATTGGATACACCTTCTATCACAGATCTGAAGGCAAGACTTTTGTTGCTAAGTTCGGAAACTTTCTGGAGAAGGAGTTTCTCTCGAAAGATGTGAGTGGGAGGAAAGTAGAACTTGACGAGGTAACTGTGCCTGCTCCCTTATTGGAAAGTAGTACATCACAGAAAACTGTTTCTGCGACACCTACACCAATTAGTGAGGAAGCTAATGATAATGATCATGAAACTTCAGGACAAGATACTATTGAACCTCGTAGATCAACCAGAGTAAGATCCGCGCCAGAGTGGTACGGTAATCCTATTCTGGAAATCATGCTACTAGATCATGATGAACCTACGAACTATGAAGAAGCAATCGTGAGCCCAGATTCCGCAAAATGGCTTGAAGCCATGAAATCTTAGATGGGATCCATGTATGAGAACAAAGTATGGACTTTGGTTGACTTGCCCGATGATTGGCAAGCAATTGAGAATAAATGGATCTTCAAGAAGAAGACTGACCCTGACGGTAATATTACTGTCTACAAAGCTCGACTTGTCGCAAAAGGTTTTCGACAAGTTCAAGGGGTTGACTACGATGAGACCTTCTCACCCGTAGCGATTCTTAAGTCTGTCCGAATCATGTTAGCAATTGCCGCATTTTATGATTATGAAATTTGGCAGATGGATGTCAAAACTGCATTCCTGAATGGATTTCTGGAAGAAGAGTTGTATATGATGCAACCGTAAGGTTTTGTCGATCCAAAGGGAGCTAACAAAGTGTGCAAGCTCCAGCGGTCCATTTATGGACTGGTGCAAGCTTCTCGGAGTTGGAATAAACACTTTGATAGTGTGATCAAAGCATTTGGTTTTATATAGACTTTCGGAGAAGCCTGTATTTACAAGAAAGTGAGTGGGAGCTCTGTAGCATTTCTGATATTATATGTGGATGACATATTACTGATTGGAAATAATATAGAAGTTCTGCATAGCATAAAGGGATACTTGAATAAGAGTTTTTCAATGAAAGACCTCGGTGAAGCTGCTTACATATTAGGCACAAAGATCTATAGAGATAGATCAAGACGCTTAATAGGACTTTCACAAAGCACATACCTTGACAAGATTTTTAAGAAGTTCAAAATGGATCAAGCAAAGAAAGGGTTCTTGCCTGTATTACAAGGTGTGAAGTTGAGTCAGACTCAATGCCCAACCACTGCAGAAGATAGAGAGAAAATGAAAGATGTTCCCTATGCTTCAGCCATAGGCTCTATCATGTATGCAATGCTGTGTACCAGACCTGATGTGTGCCTTGCTATAACTTTAGCAGGGAGGTACCAAAGTAATCCAGGAGTGGATCACTGGACAGCGGTCAAGAACATCCTGAAGTACCTAAAAAGGACCAAGGATATGTTTCGCGTATATGGAGGTGACAAAGATCTAAACGGTTACGTTGATGCAAGCTTTGACATTGATCCGGACGATTCTAAATCACAAACCGGATACGTGTTTACATTAAACGGTGGAGCTGTCAGTTGGTACAGTTCTAAACAAAGCGTCGTGGCGGGATCTACATGTGAAGCGGAGTACATAGCTTCTTCAGAAGCAGCAAACGAAGGAGTCTGGATGAAGGAGTTCATATCCGATCTAGGTGTCATACCTAGTGCATCGGGTCCAATGAAAATCTTTTGTGCCAATACTGGTGCTATTGCCTTGGCGAAGGAATCCAGGTTTCACAAAAGAACCAAGCACATCAAAAGACGCTTCAATTCCATCTGGGATCTAGTCCAGGTGGGAGACATAGAGATTTTCAAGATACATACGGAGCTGAATGTAGTAGACCCGTTGACTAAGCCTCTTCCACGAGCAAAACATGATCAGCACCAAAGCTCCATGGGTGTTAGAATCATTACTGTGTAATCTAGATTATTGACTCTAGTGCAAGTGGGAGACTAAAGGAAATATGCCCTAGAGGCAATAATAAAGTTATTATTTATTTCCTTATATCATGATAAAAGTTTATTATTCATGCTAGAATTGTATTAACCGGAAACATAATACATGTGTGAATACATAGACAAACTGAGTGTCACTAGTATGCCACTACTTGACTAGCTCGTTAATCAAAGATGGTTATGTTTCCTAACCATGAAGAAAGAGTTGTCATTTGATTAACGGGATCACATCATTAGGTGAATGATCTGATTGACATGACCCATTCCATTAGCTTAGCACCCAATCGTTTAGTATGTTGCTATTGCTTTCTTCATGACTTATACATGTTCCTATGACTATGAGATTATGCAACTCCCGTTTACGAGAGGAACACTTTGTGTGCTACCAAACATCACAACATAACTGGGTGATTATAAAGGAGCTCTACAGGTGTCTCCAAAGGTACATGTTGGGTTGGCGTATTTCGAGATTAGGATTTGTCACTCCGATTGTCGGAGAGGTATCTCTGGGCCCTCTCGGTAATGCACATCACTTAAGCCTTGCAAGCATTGCAACTAATGATTTAGTTGCGGGATGATGTATTACGGAACGAGTAAAGATACTTGCCGGTAACGAGATTGAACTAGGTATTGGATACCGACAATCAAATCTCGGGCAAGTAACATACCGATGACAAAGGGAACAACGTATGTTGTTATGCGGTCTGACCGATAAAGATCTTCGTAGAATATGTAGGAGCCAATATGGGCATCCAGGTCCCGCTATTGGTTATTGACCGGAGACACGTCTCGGTCATGTCTACATTGTTCTCGAACTCGTAGAGTCCGCACGCTTAAGGTTTCGATGACAGTTATATTATGAGTTTATACGTTTTGATGTACCGAAGGATGTTCGGAGTCCCGGATGAGATCACGGACGTGACGAGGAGTCCCGAAATGGTCGAGACATAAAGATTGATATATTGGAAGCCTATGTTTGGATACCGGAAGTGTTCCGGGTGAAATTGGGATTTTACCGGAGTACCAGGAGGTTACCGGAACCCCCCGGGAGCTATATGGGCCTTAGTGGGCCTTAGTGGAAGAAGAGGAGAGGCGGCCAGGGCTGGGCCGCGCGCCCCTGCCCCCTAGTCCGAATAGGACAAGGAGAGAGGGGGCCGGCGCCCCCCTCCTTCTCTCTCTCTCTTTTCCACCTCGCGAATCCTATTCCAACTAGGATTGGGGGGGGGAAGTCCTACTCCCGCAGGGAGTAGGACTCCTCCTGGCGCGCCTCTCCTGGCCGGCCACACCCCCCCTTTGAGCCTTTATATATGGAGGCAGGGGCACCCCAGAGGAACACAAGTTGATCCACGTGATCATATTCTTAGCCGTGTGCGGCGCCCCCTGCCATCATAGTCCTCAATAATATTGTAGCGGTGCTTAGGCGAAGCACTGCGACAGTAGTGCATCAAGATCGTCACCACGCCGTCATGCTGACGGAACTCTTCCCCGACACTTTGCTGGATCGGAGTCCGGGGATCGTCATCGAGCTGAACGTGTGCTAGAACTCGGAGGTGCCGTAGTTTCGGTGCTTGATCGGTCGGGCCGTGGAGACGTACGACTACATCAACCAACCGCTTCCGTTGTCGATCTACAAGGGTACGTAGATCACACTCTCCCCTCTCGTTGCTATGCATCACCATGATCTTGCGTGTGCGTAGGATTTTTTTGAAATTACTACGTTCCCCAACACTGTGGACACGTAGTAAACCGGCTTTTGAAGGGGAAATTTGTGTCCGTCTGCTTCTCGCTCGACGACAAGCACTGCGCTTACTACTTGATGAGTTGCTGCAATGTATAATAGCATTGGTTCGCCAGTGTTTGGCGCGGCCAAGACTGGGTTTGTTGCCAATATGGCTTTTATTTCGTTCAGTCCGGCCGTGGTGGCGTCCATCCACTTGAAGTGTTCGGTGCACCGTAAGAGGCGATAAAGGGGTAATGCCTTTTCTCCCAAGTGGGAGATAAAGCGGCTTAGAGCCGCCATTCATCTAGTTAATTTTTGTATTTGCTTGAGGTCAGTTGGGGTAGCCAACTATGACAACGCTCGGATTTTGGCCGGATTAGCTTCAATACCTCTGCTGGAGACGATGAATCCCAGGAGCTTTCCTGCTGGTACGCCGAAAACGCATTTTTCCGGATTGAGCTTGATGTCATATGTTCGGATCGAGGTTGTCGAATGTGACCCTCAAGTCGTGTACTAGGGTTTCGACATGCTTGGTTTTAACGACCACGTCATCCACGTATGCCTCCACTGTTTTGCCGATCTGGTTTGCCAGGCATGTCTGAATCATGCGCTGATATGTTGCACCGGCGTTTTTTAGCCCGAAGGGCATTGTGTTGAAGCAGAATGGGTCGTATGGTGTGATGAATGCCGTTGCGGCTTGGTCTGGCTCTGCCATTTTGATTTGATGCTATCCGGAGTATGCGTCGAGGAAACACAATGAATCATGTCCTGCGATAGCATCGATGATTTGATCGATGCGGGGGAGGGGGAAGGGATCCTTTGGGCATGCCTTATTAAGGTCCTTAAAATCGACGCACAAGCGCCAGGATTTGTCCTTCTTTGGCACCATCACCAGGTTTGCTAGCCAGTCCGGATGTTTTATGTCTCTGATGAATCCGGCCTCCAATAGCTTGGCTAGTTCCTCTCCCATGGCTTGTCTTTTAGGCTCGAAGAAACGTCGAAGAGCCTGCTTGACTGGCTTGAATCCTTTTAGGATATTTAGGCTGTGTTCAGCCAGCCTGCGTGGGATTCCTGGCATGTCTGAAGGGTGCCAGGCAAAAATGTCCCAGTTCTCGCGTAGGAACTCTCGCAGTGCGGCGTCAACATCAGGGTTTAGTTGTGCCCCGATGGAAGTTGTTTTTGTAGGGTCCGTTGGATGGACTTGGAATTTGACTATTTCGTCCGCCGGTTTAACGGAGGTGGCCTTGGATCTTTTATCGAGTATCACGTCGTCCCTGTTCACCGTGGAGCGCAGCGCAGTTAGTTCTTCGGCCGCTAGGGCTTCGGATAGTCCCTCAAGGGCCAGTGCAGCTGTCTTATTTTCGGCGTGGAGTGCTATGTCCGGATCACTAACAAGAGTGATGATTCTGTTGGGCCCGGGCATTTTGAGCTTCATGTACCCATAGTGGGGTATGGCTTGGAAGATTGTAAACGCCTCCCGCCCTAATAGATCGTGGTATCCGCTGCTGAACGGGGCCACTTGGAATGTAATTTCTTCGGACCTGTAATTATCCGGCGTGCCGAATACCACGTCTAGTGTGATTTTTCTGGTGTAGTGTGCTTCCCGACTGGGGATGATTCCTCTAAAGGTTGTGCTGCTTTGCTTAATGCGGCTCCAGTCTATTTCCATCTTTTGAAGAGTTTCCTCGTAGATGAGGTTTAATCCGCTACCGATGTCCATGAGTACCTTGGTGAGTCGAAAGCCGTCCACGATTGGACTGAGGACCAGTGCGACTGGTACTCGGGCTATTCGGAATTTAGGTTCGTCACTGGCATTGAAGGTAATAGCCGTGTCGCTCCAAGGATTTGTTTCTGCTATGTGGCAGATTTCGGACGTGCTGCGGAGTGTTCGCTTCCGTCTTTTATTTGACGCGAAGGTCTCAAAAACCGTTAAGACCGTACTGTTGTCCTTGGGGTGGTGCTCTGTGGTTTTTGGGAGGAGTAGGTCCTCACCACTTTTGGCTACCTACCGGAGTATCCAGCATGCTCTAAGGCTGTGCGTTGGTATCGCGTCCGCTGTACTATGAATTTTGCAGGGTCCGTTGAGCCATACCTCCAGTACGGTTCCTTGCCCCGTAGAGGGCTTTTGCTTTTTGGTAGTTAACCCAGGTGTGTTGTGATAATGCACCCTTTTATTTCGGACTGGGTTTGTATTCAAGGCCAGATTATCCGAAAATTTTATTTGGTTTTCCAGGCGCTTTCCATCGCACAGTACTTTCGTACTATGGACACCAAGTCGGCAAAGCGAGTGATTTCGCGATGACTTATGGCGTTGAGGATTCCCTTGTATGTGCAATTATTGTAGAAGAGTGAAATTGCGTCTTCCTCGCGGCAGTCCTTTATCCTGTTCTTGACCAGGAGGAATCTGGCCCAGTAATGGTGTACTGTTTTTGCTGGCTCTTGCCTAATTTGGGATAGATCGCATATGTTTGGGTGGGTGGAATTGAATCCAAATCCTCACCCAATCTGAGGCTCAGTGGCCAAGGAGTTTCCGAACTCGAAAGTTTGGATTCTTGGATGTTTTCCGGTAAATCTGGCCCGCTGCCAGATTCTGGGTTCAGGCCTTGAGTGACATCCTCCCCTCCGCGGGTATCCGGCTTGGAGTGATCGGGAATCCGGACGTAGCTAGTCCTTAAGATAGATGAAGTTTTGCCGCATTGTTCTTCCACCACTGCAACGTGATGGGTGACCTGGGGAGAGTTAATTTCTCTTAGATCGGGTTTAGGTCCAATCTGATCGTAGTCTGTAACGACTCCCAGGGTGGCGATACGATCCAAGAGCTCGTTCAGGGAAGAGAGCTCCATTGGATCTAACTGCTCGGCGAGTTCCGAGTTGATGTGAAGATTGCTTTCGATGACCCGAGAAGTCATCGTCGGCGCAACGACCAAACAGGCGGTCATAAGAAAACCACCTAGCCGGAGAGTTTGGCCGGTAGCCAGAGCTCCCTCAGTGATAGTGCCGTCTTTGAAGACGGGACAAGACATCCTTCCTTGTGGCGACGGCACAGCGAAACTCTCAATGAAAGCACCAATGTCGGTGTCAAAACCGGCGGATCTCGGGTAGGGGGTCCCGAACTGTGCGTCTAGGCCGGATGCTAACAGGAGTCAAGGGACATGAAGTTTTACCCAGGTTCGGGCCCTCTTTATGGAGGTAAAACCCTATGTCCTGCTTGATTAATATTGAAGATATGGGTGTTCAAGAGTGGATCTACCACGAGATCAGAGAGGCTAAACCCTAGAAGCTAGCCTACGGTATGATTGTATGTTGTGATTGTTGTCCTACAGACTAAAACCCTTCGGTTTATATAGACACCGGAGAGGGTTAGGGTTACACAAGGTCGGTTACAAAGGAGGAGATATCCATATACGTATTGCCTAGCTTGCCTTCCATGCCAAGTAGAGTCCCATCCGGACATGAGACGAAGTCTTCAATCTTGTATCTTCATAGTCTATCAGTCCAGCCAATGGAGATAGTCCGGCTGTCCGGAGACCCCTAATCCAGGACTCCCTCAGTCACCCCTCTACTGAGGCCGTCATAGACCGCTTCTTGGCGGGCAGCGTGACGGGAGTCCTGAGCGCCACCAACAATAAGAAGCTGAAGAAGTTGCACCTGCAGCATGGTGAGTTGTGCACATAGCTCAAGGAGGTGAAGATGCGGAAAGAGTGCATGGAGGAGGCCATGGCAAAGAAGCGCGCTGTGGGGGACCAGATTGTGGTCTGGCTTAACCCCAAACTAGGTGACATGGGGGAGGAGGAGATGATGGCCTTCACCGCCAAGCTGATGCCGGTGCGGGTCGCTGTCTCTGAATGCGCAAACCAGGTACTCCTGAACCTCGGGATGGAGAACATCCTTCGCGCGCTCCAGGTGCCTGGGATGCCACTGCCACAACAGCTCTTCGGTGGAAGTACCTTTGAGTTTGGTAGCACCAGCACCAACACTGGGATGGAGATGCAGCAGATGCATATGGCAATGCCTCCAACTCAAGGATTCTCCATAGGGATGGATATGCACCATATGCCAATGGCGATGCCTCCGCCGAGCTTGGCCTACGACATGAATATGCAGCAAATTCTTATGTCGATTCCTCCACCGCCCGAGTTTGGCGCTGGGATGGAGATGCAACCGATGGTTACGGTGATGTTGCCTCAACCAGAGTTCGCCGCCGGGACGGAGAAGCACCAGGTGACTATGGCGATGCCGCCGCCGGAGTTCCTTGCTGATATGGAGATGCCGCCACCCATGGGGATAGCCGCTGGGACAGAGATGATGCGGCAGGCGACCAGGACGAACATGGGGTTCCCATATTGAAGAGAAGAAGACAAGATCCATATCGAGTTCTGAGTACGAGTGCGAGTCCGAGAGTTAGGGTCTGAGTATGTCCGAGTTAAACTATCCATTGATGCATCGTATGCATGGATGGATGTCGATCTCTTAGTGTTGGGGAACGTAGTAATTTCCAAAATTTTCCTATGCACACACAAGATCATGGTGATGCATAGCAACGAGAGGGGAGAGTGTGATCTACGTACCCTTGTAGATCAATAGCGGAAGCGTTGACGCAACATAGAGGAAGTAGTCGTACGTCTTCCTGATCCGACCGATCCAATCACCGTTACTCCGGCACCTCCGAGTTCTTAGCACACGTACAGCTCGATGATGCTCCCCGAGCTCCGATCCCGCAAAGCTTCGGGGATGAGTTCCGTCAGCACAACGGTGTGGTGACGATGATGATGTTCTACCGACGCAGGGCTTCGCCTAAGCACTACAATGATATGACCAAGGTGGAATATGGTGGAAGGGGGCACCGCACACGGCTAAGGAACGATCACGAGGATCAACTTGTGTGTCCTAGGGTGTCCCCTTGCCTCCATATATAAAGGATCCAAGGGGGGTGCGGCCGGCCCTATAGGAGGCGCGCAGGAGGAGTCCTACTCCTACCGGGAGTAGGACTCCCCTCCCTTTCCTTGTCCAAGTAGGAGAGGTGGAAGGAGAGGAGGAAAGGGGGGGCGCCGCCCCTCCCTCCTTGTCCAATTCGGACTAGGGGGAGAGGGGGCGCGCGGCCTCCCTGGCAGCCCCTTCCTCTTCTCCACTTTAGGCCCATGAGGCCCATTAACCCCCCGGGGGGTTCCGGTAACCCCTCGGTGCTCCGGTTTTATCCGAAACTTCCCCGGAACGCTTCCGGTGTCCGAATATAATCATCCAATATATCAATCTTTATGTCTCGACCATTTTGAGACTCCTCGTCATGTCCGTGATCACATCCGGGACTCCGAACTAACTTTGGTACATCAAAATGCATAAACTCATAATAACTGTCATCGTAACGTTAAGCGTGCGGACCCTACGGTTCGAGAACAATGTAGACATGACTGAGACAAATCTCCAGTCAATAACCAATAGCGGGACCTGGATGCCCATATTGGCTCCTACATATTCTACGAAGATCTTTATCGGTCAGACCGTATAACAACATACGTTGTTCCCTTTGTCATCGGTATGTTACTTGCCCGAGATTCGATCGTCGGTATCCAATACCTAGTTCAATCTCGTTACTGGTAAGTCTCTTTACTCGTTACGTAATACATCATCTCGCAACTAACTCATTAGTTGTAATGCTTGCAAGGCTTATGTGATGTGTATTACCGAGAGGGCCTAGAGATACCTCTCAGACAATCGGAGTGACAAATCCTATTCTCGAAATACGCCAACCCAACATCTACCTTTGGAGACACCTGTAGAGCACCTTTATAATCACCCATTTACGTTGTGACATTTGGTATCACACAAAGTGTTCCTCCGGTAAACGGGAGTTGCATAATCTCATAGTCATAGGAACATGTATAAGTCATGAAGAAAGCAATAGCAACATACTAAACTATTGGGTGCTAAGCTAATGGAATGGGTCATGTCAATCAGATCATTCACCTAATGATGTGATCCCGTTAATCAAATAACAACTCTTTGTTCATGGTTAGGAAACATAACCATCTTTGATTAACAAGCTAGTCAAGTAGAGGCATACTAGTGACACTCAGTTTGTCTATGTATTCACACATGTATTATGTTTCCGGTTAATACAATTCTAGCATGAATAATAAACATTTATCATGATATAAGGAAATAAATAATAACTTTATTATTGCCTCTAGGGCATATTTCCTTCAGTCTCCCACTTGCACTAGAGTCAATAATCTAGATTACACAGTAATGATTCTAACACCCATGGTGTCTTGGTGCTGATCATGTTTTGCTCGTGGAAGAGGCTTAGTCAACGGGTCTGCCAAATTCAGATCCGTATGTATCTTGCAAATCTCTATGTCTCCCACCTGGACTAGATCTCGGATGGAATTGAAGCGTCTCTTGATGTGCTTGGTTCTCTTGTGAAATCTGGATTGTTTTGCCAAGGCAATTGCACCAGTATTGTCACAAAAGATTTTCATTGGACCCGATGCATTAGGTATGACACCTAAATCGGATATGAACTCCTTCATCCAGACTCCTTCATTTGCTGCTTCCGAAGCAGCTATGTACTCCGCTTCACATGTAGATCCCGCTACGACGCTTTGTTTAGAACTGCACCAACTGACAGCACCACCATTTAATGTGAACACGTATCCGGTTTGCGATTTAGAATCGTCCAGATCAGTGTCAAAGCTTGCATCAATGTAACCTTTTACGATGATCTCTTTGTCACCTCCATATACGAGAAACATATCCTTAGTCCTTTTCAGGTATTTCAGGATGTTCTTGACCGCTGTCCAGTGATCCACTCCTGGATTACTTTGGTACCTCCCTGCTAAGCTTATAGCAAGGCACACATCAGGTATGGTACACAGCATTGCATACATGATAGAGCCTATGGCTGAAGCATAGGGAACATCTTTCATTTTCTCTCTATCTTCTGCAGTGGTCGGGCATTGAGTCTGACTCAACTTCACACCTTGTAACATAGGCAAGAACCCTTTCTTTGCTTGATCCATTTTGAACTTTTTCAAAATCTTGTCAAGGTATGTGCTTTGTGAAAGTCCAATTAAGCGTCTTGATCTATCTCTATAGATCTTTATGCCTAATATGTAAGCAGCTTCACCGAGGTCTTTCATTGAAAAACTCTTATTCAAGTATCCCTTTATGCTATCCAGAAATTCTATATCATTTCCAATCAGCAATATGTCATCCACATATAATATCAGAAATGCTACAGAGCTCCCACTCACTTTCTTGTAAATACAGGCTTCTCCGAAAGTCTGTATAAAACCAAATGCTTTGATCACACTATCAAAGCGTTTATTCCAACTCCGAGAGGCTTGCACCAGTCCATAAATGGATCGCTGGAGCTTGCACACTTTTTTAGCTCCCTTTGGATCGACAAAACCTTCCGGTTGCATCATATACAACTCTTCTTCCAGAAATCCATTCAGGAATGCAGTTTTGACATCCATCTGCCAAATTTCATAATCATAAAATGCGGCAATTGCTAACATGATTCGTACAGACTTGAGCATCGCTACGGGTGAGAAGGTCTCATCGTACTCAACCCCTTGAACTTGTCGAAAACCTTTTGCGACAAGTCGAGCTTTGTAGACAGTAACATTACTGTCAGCGTCAGTCTTCTTCTTGAAGATCCATTTATTCTCAATTGCTTGCCGATCATCGGGCAAGTCAACCAAAGTCCATACTTTGTTCTCATACATGGATCCCATCTCAGATTTCATGGCTTCAAGCCATTTTGCGGAATCTGGGCTCACCATTGCTTCTTCATAGTTCGTAGGTTCATCATGATCTGGTAGCATGACTTCCAGAACAGGATTACCGTACCACTCTGGCGCAGATCTCACTCTGGTTGATCTACGAGGTTCAGTAGTATCTTGTTCTGAAGTTTCATGATCATTATCATTAGCTTCCTCACTAACTGGTGTAGGTGTCACTGAAACAGTTTTCTGTGACGCACTACTTTCCAATAAGGGAGCAGGTACAGTTACCTCGTCAAGTTCTACTTTCCTCCCACTCACTTCTTTCGAGAGAAACTCCTTCTCCAGAAAGTTTCCAAATTTAGCAACAAAAGTCTTGCCTTCGGATATGTGATAGAAGGTGTATCAAATAGTTTCCTTTGGATATCCTATGAAGACACATTTCTCCGATTTGGGTTCGAGCTTATCAGGTTGAAGCTTTTTCACATAAGCATCGCAGCCCCAAACTTTCAGAAACGACAACTTTGGTTTCTTGCCAAACCACAGTTCATAAGGCATCGTCTCAACGGATTTTGATGGTGCCCTATTTAACGTGAATGCGGCCGTCTCTAGAGCGTATCCCCAAAACGATAGCGGTAAATCAGTAAGAGACATCATAGATCGTACCATATCTAGTAAAGTACGATTACGACATTCGGAAACACCATTGCGCTGTGGTGTTCCGGGTGGCGTGAGTTGCGAAACTATTCCACAATTTTTCAAATGTACACCAAACTCGTAACTATTCTCCTCCACGATCAGATCGTAGAAACTTTATCTTCTCGTTACGATGATTTTCAACTTCACTCTGAAATTCTTTGAACTTTTCAAATGTTTCAGACTTATGTTTCATTAAGTAGATATACCCATATCTGCTTAAATCATCTGTGAAGGTGAGAAAATAACGATATCCGCCACGAGCCTCAATATTCATCGGACCACATACATCTGTATGTATGATTTCCAACAAATCTGTTGCTCTCTCCATAGTACCGGAGAATGGTGTTTTAGTCATCTTGCCCATGAGGCACGGTTTGCAAGTACCAAGTGATTCATAATCAAGTGGTTCCAAAAGTCCATCAGTATGGAGTTTCTTCATGCGCTTTACACCGATATGACCTAAACGGCAGTGCCACAAATAAGTTGCACTATCATTATCAACTCTGCATCTTTTGGTTTCAACATTATGAATATGTGTATCACTACTATTGAGATTCAACAAGAATAGACCACTCTTCAAGGGTGCATGACCATAAAAGATATAACTCATATAAATAGAACAATCATTATTCTCTGATTTAAATGAATAACCGTCTCGCATTAAACAAGATCCAGATATAATGTTCATGCTCAACGCTGGCACCAAATAACAATTATTTAGGTCTAATACTAATCCCGAAGGTAGATGTAGAGGTAGCGTGCCGACCGCGATCACATCGACTTTGGAACCGTTTCCCACACGCATCGTCACCTCGTCCTTAGCCAATCTTCGCTTAATCCGTAGTCCCTGTTTCGAGTTGCAAATATTAGCAACAGAACCAGTATCAAATACCCAGGTGCTACTGTGAGCATTAGTAAGGTACACATCAATAACATGTATATCACATATACCTTTGTTCACCTTGCTATCCTTCTTATCCGCCAAATACTTGGGGCAGTTCCGCTTCCAGTGACCAGTCTGCTTGCAGTAGAAGCACTCAGTTTCAGGCTTAGGTCCGGACTTGGGTTTCTTCTCTTGAGCAGAAACTTGCTTGCCGTTCTTCTTGAAGTTTCCCTTCTTCTTCCCTTTGCCCTTTTTCTTGAAACTAGTGGTCTTGTTGACCATCAACACTTGATGCTTCTTTTTGATTTCTACCTCCGCAACTTTCAGCATTGCGAAGAGCTCGGGAATAGTCTTGTTCATCCCTTGCATATTATAGTTCATCACGAAGCTCTTGTAGCTTGGTGGCAGTGATTGGAGAATTCTGTCAATGACGCAATCATCTAGAAGATTAACTCCCATCTGAATCAAGTGATTATTATACCTAGACATTTTGAGTATATGCTCACTGACAGAACTGTTCTCCTCCATCTTGCAGCTATAGAACTTATTGGAGACTTCATATCTCTCAATTCGGGCATTTGCTTGAAATATTAACTTCGACTCCTGGAACATCTCATATGCTCCATGACGTTCAAAACGTCGTTGAAGTCCCGATTCTAAGCCGTAAAGCATGGCACACTGAACTATCGAGTAGTCATCAGCTTTGCTCTGCCAGACGTTCATAACATCTGGTGTTACTCCAGCAGCAGGCCTGGCACCCAGCGGTGCTTCCAGGACGTAATTCTTCTATGCAGCAATGAGGATAATCCTCAAGTTACGGACCTAGTCCATGTAATTGCTACCATCATCTTTCAACTTTGCTTTCTCAAGGAACGCATTAAAATTCAACGGAACAACAGCACGAGCCATCTATCTACAATCAAACATAAGCAAGCAAGATACTATCAGGTACTAAGTTCATGATAAATTTAAGTTCAATTAATCAAATTACTTAAGAACTCCCACTTAGATAGACATCCCTCTAATCCTCTAAGTGATCACGTGATTGAAATCAACTAAACCATGTCCGATCATCACGTGAGATGGAGTAGTTTCATTGGTGAACATCACTATGTTGATCATATCTACTATATGATTCACGCTCGACCTTTCGGTCTCCGTGTTCCGAGGCCATATCTGTATATGCTTGGCTCGTCAAGTATAACCTGAGTATTCCGCGTGTGCAACGGTTTTGCACCCGTTGTATTTGAACGTAGAGCCTATCACACCCGATCATCACGTGGTGTCTCAGCACGAAGAACTTTCGCAAAGGTGCATACTCAGGGAGAACACTTCTTGATAATTAGTGAGAGATCATCTTATAATGCTACCATCAAACAAAGCAAGATAAGATACATAAAAGATAAACATCACATGCAATCAATATAAGTGATATGATATGGCCATCATCATCTTGTGCCTGTGATCTCCATCTCCGAAGCACCGTCATGATCACCATCATCACCGGCGCGAGACCTTGATCTCCATCGTAGCATCGTTGTCGTCTCGCCAATCTTATGCTTCCACGACTATCGCTACCGCTTAGTGATAAAGTAAAGCATTACATCGCGATTGCATTGCATACAATAAAGCGACAACCATATGGCTCCTGCCAGTTGCCGATAACTTGGTTACAAAACATGATCATCTCATACAATAAAATTTAGCATCATGTCTTGACCATATCACATCACAACATGCCCTGCAAAAACAAGTTAGACGTCCTCTACTTTGTTGTTGCAAGTTTTACGTGGCTGCTACGGGCTTAAGCAAGAACCAATCTCACCTACGCATCAAAACCACAATGATAGTTTGTCAAGTTGATGCCGTTTTAACCTTCGCAAGGACCGGGCGTAGCCACACTCGGTTCAACTAAAGTTGGAGAAACAGTCACCCGCAAGCCACCTTTGTGCAAAGCACGTCGGGAGAACCGGTCTCGCGTAAGCGTACGCGTAATGTCGGTCTGGGCCGCTTCATCCAACAATACCGCCGAACCAAAGTATGACATGCTGGTAGGCAGTATGACTTATATCGCTCACAACTCACTTGTGTTCTAGTCGTGCATATAACATCAAACCATAAAACCTAGGCTCGGATGCCACTGTTGGGGAACGTAGTAATTTCCAAAATTTTCCTACGCACACGCAAGATCATGGTGATGCATAGCAACGAGAGGGGAGTGTGTGATCTACATACCCTTGTAGATCAACAACGGAAGCGTTGACGCAACGTAGAGGAAGTAGTCGTACGTCTTCCCGATCCGACCGATCCAAGCACCGTTACTCCGGCACCTCCAAGTTCTTAGCACACGTACAGCTCGATGACGCTCCCCGGGCTCCGATCCAGCAAAGCTTCGGGGATGAGTTCCGTCAGCACAACGGCGTGGTGACGATGATGATATTCTACCGACGCAGGGCTTCGCCTAAGCACTACAATGATATGACCGAGGTGGAATATGGTGGAAGGGGGCACCGCACACGGCTAAGGAACGATCACGAGGATCAACTTGTGTGTCCTAGGGTGTCTCCTTGCCTCCGTATATAAAGGATCCAAGGGGGGGGGGTGCGGCCGGCCCTATAGGAGGCGCGCAGGAGGAGTCCTACTCCTACCGGGAGTAGGACTCCCCTCCCTTTCCTTGTCCAAGTAGGAGAGGTGGAAGGAGAGGAGGAAAGGGGGGGCGCCGCCCCTCCCTCCTTGTCCAATTCGGACTAGGGGGAGAGGGGGCGCACGGCCTGCCCTGGCAGCCCCTTCCTCGCCCTGGCAGCCCCTTCCTCTTCTCCACTTTAGGCCCATGAGGCCCATTAACCCCCGAGGGGTTCCGGTAACCCCCCGGTGCTCCGGTTTTATCCGAAACTTCCCCGGAACGCTTCTGGTGTCCGAATATAGTCATCCAATATATCAATCTTTATGTCTCGACCATTTCGAGACTCCTCGTCATGTCCGTGATCACATCCGGGACTCCGAACTAACTTCGGTACATCAAAATGCATAAACTCATAATAACTGTCATTGTAACGTTAAGCGTGCGGACCCTACGGTTCGAGAACAATGTAGACATGACTGAGACAAATCTTCGGTCAATAACCAATAGCGGGACCTGGATGCCCATTTTGGCTCCTACATATTCTACGAAGATCTTTATCGGTCAGACCGTATAACAACATACGTTGTTCCCTTTGTCATCGGTATGTTACTTGCCCGAGATTCGATCGTCGGTATCCAAGTTCAATCTCGTTACCGGTAAGTCTCTTTACTTGTTACGTAATACATCATCTCGTAACTAACTCATTAGTTGCAATGCTTGCAAGGCTTATGTGATGTGTATTACCGAGAGGGCCCAGAGATACCTGTCCGACAATCGGATTGACAAATCCTATTCTCGAAATACGCCAACCCAACATCTACCTTTGGAGACACCTGTAGAGCACCTTTATAATCACCCATTTACGTTGTGACGTTTGGTAGCACACAAAGTGTTCCTCCGGTAAACGGGAGTTGCATAATCTCATAGTCATAGGAACATGTATAAGTCATGAAGAAAGCAATAGCAACATACTAAACGATCGGGTGCTAAGCTAATGGAATGGGTCATGTCAATCAGATCATTCACCTAATGATATGATCCCGTTAATCAAATAACAACTCTTTGTTCATGGTTAGGAAACATAACCATCTTTGATTAACGAGCTAGTCAAGTAGAGGCATACTAGTGACACTCGGTTTGTCTATGTATTCACACATGTATTATGTTTCCGGTTAATACAATTCTAGCATGAATAATAAACATTTATTACGATATAAGGAAATAAATAATAACTTTATTATTGCCTCTAGGGCATATTTCCTTCACTTAGTTCATTGCCAATCTAGTTGTATTATTCATCGTGCTTGCAGGTGATGATCCATCTACCTATGTGGAAGATTCATTACCGTAGTATTAATGGCTTGCAATCTTTGTATTTGTGGTACCGTGACAGAAAAGTAGGAATGAAATACTATTAAGCCTTTTCTTTGGTTCTCTTTGCTGGCAACAACACAAGAATGAACTGTTATGTAGTCGTGAGTCTTGAACATTCAGGGAAAGAGAAACTTGTATCCCCGTCCGAATTAAAAGTCTTTATAAGATATTTATTAGACATGAGAATTGCATATATTTCGAAAGATTTGAAACATAGATAAAATTGTGATGGTATATGTATGCATGAGTTTTTTTGGTTTTGTTTGCAAAAGCATGTGTTCCTGAGTTGCCTATGTTGTGTTGGTTCATTATAGAAATCCTAATTGTGCCATTCCTTTTTCATATTATGGTGACATCGAGAAGATGAGACATTATGTCTTTTTTAGTAATCTAGAAAAGGGCACTCGCAAAAATAAAATGGCATGTAAAAAAACAAGAAAAAGGGTTTGAAAATTTACTTCTACATAGTTAGGGTGGCCATTGTTTTCGCTTGGACGGTCATGATGAAGCACGATTTGCAAGCATGCATCCATCCTTGGTTGGAGTGACCGGTGAGAACGGGGTGTCACCCTATTGGGTAGGCCCGTAAGGAGTGTAGCCTGTGTTCGAGCCTCATTATCTCAATTCTTTGTTTGTGGTCTCCAAAAAAGAAGAAGGGAGGGCAGGGGAGGAGTCATTATCTCAATTCTTTTATGAGTTGGTTGCACTCTATAAAGTCGAGGATGCACGATCTGTTCTCTCTCTATCTCGCTTGCTTTTTTTGTTTGCAGGGTGGTTCTCTTTCGCTTGCTGCTTGCTTCTGTTTTGAGTTTTCATATGATAGTTTACTGGTTTGTGATACTTGATTAAAAAATTGTCGTTTCAATAGAACGAATCAACTATTTGTCTGCAATATAAAGGATTTTGTCAACGACCGAAGACTTCTAAGCACCCAGAAAGAATTTGCCACTATTTGAATTTTATATAAATTCAGCCAACTGTTTTTTATTCACAAGCAGGTGATGTTAATTACATATTGTTCGTCCAGCAGTCATTGCTATTTGTTCAATAGCATCGCGCCAGCTGCATCATGAGCCACCGCCCACCGTTCGAGGCATCATGCGCGCGGTTGCCTCTTGACCTGTGAGGCCGCGGCCCCTTTTCGTTAGTATGGGGAAGGGCACCTCATGTGTTGTCAACAAGCCCAACAAACTATCACCAGCCCAGCCCCAACCCAGCCCAGCACCCCGGTTAGAAGGAGAAGTGAAGAACAAACATTAGAAATATGAATCTTGTTTTGTGGCACTATCTATCCATTTGGTTTGAAAGGAACAAAGCAAAGAAAATTTTCTGTAATATTTTATTTAATGCTTTCGAAAGACAAAAAAATGCTGGAGCATCTATACCTCGCTTGTTGTGAGGCGAACATGATGCTTCCCTACAACGCAAGATAAAAGGGTCAGGCCCAAGTTCGCGCTCACCTAGCGCTCACCTGAACCAGCGTATAGCACAAGGTACACACATTTGTTTCCACCTTATTATTTACTTATTTATTTTTTTCCCTATTCATCAAAATATATATTTTCTAGAAACTTAGTTTTTATGTTAATTTTTCATGCAATTCAAAAAAGTGTCCACAAGTTTTAATTCTTTTTACATGGAATTCAAAGTAGTGCCCATGCAATTTTAAAAACTAGTCTTGAAATTTTTGAAAATGTTTCACACATTAGGACTTTTTCATGAAAAACGAAATTGTTTACACATTTTAATAAAATGTTTGTGGCATATCAAATATATTGGTACCATTTAACAGAAATATTTAGACGCTTAAAAATGGTAGTTGAAATTTAATAAAAATGTAAATAAAAAATATAGGAAAGCATTGACACAACTTTTAAAAAATTGATCATAAAAGTTCCCGTTCACTAAAACTTGGTTGATTAAAAAAATTATGAATTTGAAAATGAAAAAGAGAAATAGAGAAAGCAACAAAACTGGAAACCTAACATAGGAAAATAAAAAAGAACCGGCAGAAAGTTTGCTGATTGTGGACTGGAGGGATAGAAGGCTTTTAAAATTGGAGCTAATTGGACCGACACAGGTGGGGCGTCTTGTGTGGGCGGTCTTGCAGTAAGTGAGATATAGCCCCTCGCGGAGTTCATTTTCTTTTAAATACATTCCTCCTTTTCAATGTTGGGTTAGGATTGTTAGCTTGGCCCATGTCACAGCCGAACAGCAACAACAATACAGTCGAACATCAAGGCCTATCTGAGAGCTCAACAGCCCAGGTCAGCCACCCCGGCAGGCCACCATGACGATGGGACCGACCTGTGAACCCTTAGAGCCCAGTGAGTGTTCTACAAAAACTAGTAGCAGACACTAGCTAGCAGGAGAAACTGGACGTTTGAGGTCGGTTTAAGATGCCTGGGTGGGTTGTTTTTTTCGACCAGTCAGTCAGCGGTCCGCCGGTCCTTTCGAACATTTGAGGTTTGTTTGAGAGGCGCCCGGTTGTAAATGTTGTTAGGACTGTTTGGACCTCCAAACAAGGAATGACATGTCACCGAGCCGAACGATAACAAGGGCCAGTTCTTTTACCGGCTTTAAAAAATAAGCTACCTCCTCCCCAGCTTTTCTCATAAGTCGGATCTCTCATTCATTGGGGCTTATGAGGGCATGCACAATGCATAGCCCAGGGTGATGCCCCATATGTCATGTAGGATCAGATGTCAGAAAAAGTAGGTTCGGATGGAGCAGTGGGATCCTCTGCAAGAGGCGGATGCTTGGGAAGAAAAAATGCGGTCCGCTGAAAAAGTTGAAGTGAAGAGTAAGGACGCATGTGTAATGGGAGTCTACTTTTTCTATTATTTGATGATGCCCATTAGTAGTAGCTTGCACTGGGAGAAAACATCAATATAGATGCCTCAACCTACTTTTTGTCTTGAAGCATTTGTATCTCTATGCCGGCAAAACATATTTGACGCTGCAGGCACCGGTTTCTAGCCCTTTCGTTCGCGTATTGAAAGGGCAAACATTCCGCGATATCTAGGAACCAAACCAAGGACTCGTTGGTTCAAGGTGCACATTGGTAACCACCCCACCACACAATCTTGATGTGCTAAGTTCCATCACTTCCTTTACTTATTATCTTATCTTATCTTTTTTTTTTGTTTCTTGTTTTCTGTTTTTTCTGTTTTCGATTTACTTTCTCTATTTTTCCTTCTTCCTCGTTTGATGTTTTTTCAAATCCATCCACATTTTTAAAATTTGATGAAATTTTTTCTAATTCAATGAACTTTTTTCAACTTTGATAATTTTTTTTTCCAAATTCGATGAACTTTTTCCAAATCCGATGAACTTTTTTCAAGATTGATGAATTGTTCCTTCAAATTTGTGGACATTTTTCAAAATCGATGAACTATTTTTTCAAACTCGATGAACTTTTTTCAAAAGTGATGAACTTTTTGTCAAAAGTAATGAACTTTTTTTTTCGATGAACTTTTTAAACTTTTTTCAAAGTTGATGAACTTTTTTAAAAAAATGATGAACTATTTCTCAAAATCGATGAACCTTTTTAAAGTTTATTAACTTTTGTCTCAAAATCAATGAACCTTTTTAAATGTTTGATGTTTTTTCAAATCCATCCACATTTTTAAAATTTGATGAAAAATTTTCTAATTCAATGAACTTTTTTCAACTTTGATAAACTTTTTTTCCAAATTCGATGAACTTTTTCCAAATCCGATGAACTTTTCTCAAGATTGATGAATTGTTCCTTCAAATTTGTGGACATTTTTCAAAATTGATGAACTTTTTTCAAAACTGATGAACTTTTGTCAAAAGTGATGAACTTTTAAAAAAATGATGAACTTTTTAAACTTTTTTCAAAATTGATGAACTTTTTTATGTTTGTGAACTTTTCTTAAAAAATGATGAACTATTTCTCAAAATCGATGAACCTTTTTAAAGTTTATTAACTTTTGTCTCAAAATCAATGAACGATTTTAAATTAACAATTTTAAAAAATGATAAAAAATCTAAATGATAAATAAATCACACGGCTATAGTAGTTCATGTACTGTTAGCGCTATTAAAATCACAGTTGTCCAATTATTATGGTGGTTTGCTAAGGTTGAACAAGGCCTAACTTCACGAGCGATGCGGGTTCGATGTTTGAAGCAACTCCTTTTTTAGATCTTTTCTGTCAATTTTTGTTCACTACACTTTCCCTTCGCGGGCTGGCCACATCCCATCGTATTCGAACCAGTGACCTCCCGGTCGTTACTTCCCCGTACTAACCACCCCACCGGCCTCACCTCATATGCTAAGTTAGATTTTCTTTAGTCTTTTCTTCGTACTTCTATTTCTTTTTTCCTTTTTCGTTTTTCTTTTTGTTCGGTTTTAATTATTTTTTTCCTTTTGTTAAATTGATCAAATTTTCTTCAAAAATCATGAACCAATGTTCAAAATCGATGAACCTGTTTTTTTGAAAATCAATGAACTTTTTTCCAAATTTGGTGAACTTTTTTTAAAATTCGATGAACTTTTGTCAAATTTTAAGACTTTTTTAGAAATCGATGAAAATTTTCAAATCTGATGATCTTTTTTCAAATTTGATGTACTTTTTTTTTCAAATTTGGTGAACTTTTTTTCAAATTCGTTGATTTTTTTTTCTGAAAATCAATGAACTTTTTTCATGTTTGTGAACTTTTCTCAAAATCGATGAACTTTCCCAAATTCAGGGTTTTTTTCTAAATAGTTCAAAAAACTTAAGTGATATAATAGATGGATGGATCTATGCAATGAAATAGCGCGACGACATTGTTATCATGCTCTTGCCGCTGTGACTAACGTCAGGTAGCTCGACTCGCTGCTCGGTCTTGTACGTGAAGTGGATGCACCTGAGTTCGAAACCTGTAAGGATCTCTTCTTTTTGTTGTTTTTTGTGAGATTTACGTTCACTGCTCTGTGCGTTTTCTGGGCCGGCCCACTTGCCACGTCTTTGAGCATCAGGAACGCGAATGGGCGCCTGCAGCGCCGTATAGTAGCTCCCCTATGTCATCATTCATCGTACATGTCGTGAACGTATGGAGAGCCGCTAGTTAACGAGCGCTCCTTCGGGAGCCTCGTAACAATCAATGTTATTTGGCACGCTCTCAGCCGTACGCCACATGTCGCGCTCTAGGCTCCTTTTGGATTTTGGTTTTTATTCTTTCTCACGCGTTTTTGGCCTTTTAAACAGTTTTTTGGGGTTTTTTCGACGTTTCGGTTTTTCACCGGTCTTCCTTAACTATTGGACCAAAAAATCGACTTTCTTTTCACAAGAAAACGTGTTTTTATTTTTTCGTGAGAGGGACGGTTTTGCTTTCGCGAGATTCACGGCCGTGCCTCTCGAAAATGAAAAAACGCGTTTTTTTGTTTCTTTCTTTCCACGAGAGGCATGATTTTACTTCTGAGAGAGACACAGTTGTGCTTTCACGAGAGACACGGCCGTGCCTCTCGAAAACGAATAAAAACGTGTTTTTTGTTTTTTTTTCTTCGAGAGAGGCACGGTTATGCTTCTGCGAGAGGCACGGTTATGCTTTCACGAGAGGCACGGTTATGCTTTCACGAGAGGCACGGCCGTGCTTCTCGGAAACAAAAGAACGCGTTTTCTGCTTTTTCTACTTTCGCGAAGGCACGGCCGTGCTTCTTGGAAATGGAAAAAACGTGTTTTTTTTATTTTTTTCCTCCCGAGAGAGGCATGGTTGTGCTTTCACGAGAGGCACGGCCGTGCCTCTCAAAAATGTAAAAAAAACATGTTTTCAGATTTTTTTCACAAGAGGCACGGTTGTTCTTCCGCGAGAGGTATGGTTGTGCTTTCGCGAGACGCACGGCCGTGCCTCCTCGGAAACGGAAAAAATATGCGTTTTCTTTTTCCGTGAGAGGCATGATTTTGCTTCCGCGAGAGGCACGTCGTGCCTCTTTCGGAAGGGGGGAAAAACACGTGCTCCCGGTTCATTTTTTTTAAAAATTTATCGAAATCTATCAATATGGGATTTAGTTTTGAAGGTCTCGATGCGAGAAATCCAACGATGAAAACAGTTTAAGATTTAAACACACGATTTAAGAGATGAAACGTTTTGAATAAACGAATCTACGAAAAAAAAGAAAACTCTCAGGTTGCGACAAGTGACGCACATGCTGCGTCCCATTTGTCGCAACCTGAAAATGTGGAAGTGATCTTTGCAATAAGTACTCGAAACTTATGAACTAACTAATTTTAAGAGCGGGCCAGCTCCGCCCAGCCCCAGCGGACCACCATGACGACAGGACCAACCTACAAAACCGCTAAAGCCCAGGGAGCGATCTACAAAAAGCCAAACACCAGCAGCAGACCAGCACACCACACCATGCCAAGTCGTCTCCGCTATAACTAAAGCGCATCCCGCCTTCGGCCTTCCCCCCTCCCCTCCCCTCCCCTCCGAGCGAGCTCCCGAGCAGCAGCGGCGGCCGGCCTCCCTCCCCCTCTCCCTCGCGCGCGCCCCAGCCGCTCGCGCCGGTCCGCCCCTCCCCCTCCAGCGGCGTCGGCGGAAGGCATTGCGCCGAGCAGGTTCGTTCGTCCCCCCTGTCCCGCCGTCTCTTTCTTGGACTTCCACTAGGCGCTAGATCCGGGCGGAAACGGCGGTTAGATCCGCCGCATTACTCGGCCGGCCGCCCTTCGCCGGAAAGCCAGCGTCTTTAGCGGCCTCTCCGAGCCTAGTAGGGCGCGCGTCCAGTGCGGAGCTGCTGACGCATCTGGGAATTTTCTTTTCGGCCGACAGCGCCTGGCCGCGGGCAAGAATCTGTCTGTTCATGCTTGCTTTGGCTGTAGACGACGGCGACGGTGGTTTAGCATTGGGAGCTCGCGAGCATAGCATATTTCTCTTTGCGTGTGTGTGGCTGTGGCTGGATAGCGACCTCTGATTCTTTGCTTCGCCCCTAAGCTTATAACAGTCAAAGGGCTCGTCGGCATTCAGATTCTCGTGAAATTCGCAATGGGCGGCCGACGACCCATCATTGCTACGACGAGTGTCCACTCTTGGGAAATTTACGTTGGGTGAGCGAGGACCAGCCAGGCAGAGAGTTGCCCAAATCATGCTTGCCGTAGTCCGGGACGATGCGTGCGTGAGCATGACCACATTTTTTGTGCAAGCCACGGAATCGATGCAGCGACAATTAATCTCGGTCGCGTAGTGAGATGCCTGCTTGATTATGCTCTTTATTTAGCTGGCCAACTGTTGGAACGGGCGATGTTACGTCCCAGTTTAGGCTAAACTGGCCACCCATCATAAGTTTTCTAATTATGGGGGTTGTGATTAAGCAATCCCCCAGCCGGCACACAGCTTTTCCCCTTGGATTCCAGTGGGGGCGTGAGATGCCATACAGCCGGGTTCTGAGCTGTGCCTCTATTGTATTCTTGCACAGCTTTATTAGAATATGCCCTGGAGTCAAATTGCCATGAATTTTTGTAACATGGCAAAAAGGCTTGGCCCCCATGTGCACCTGTCTCTGAACTGGAATTTCAGTTTTCTTTTTTCCTTTTCTTTGTAATGAATGGACTCAAAAAACCAGATCATGTGATCTGGACGATCTGAGGATATTCTCAGTCTGTGGTGCTGTGCCACGCCCTGAGACCAAGGCCTGATTCGGCCCTTGGGCCCAAGGTCCTCATAGAATAGTGACGCCAGGGCGGCATGGCCACTTGCTCCTCTGTTTGTTTAAATGTTCAATCGGTTGGCTGAGAACAGCTGCTCAAATTGTTAAATATCGGGGGCACTGAGAGCTGGCTGGTGGGTCCATATCATGAAAGAAATGTGGGAGCATGGTGGTATGCTGTCACTTGAGTGTCAATTAAAAATTACCCAACTTAGGCAGTAAAAATTCAGAAGATAGTACAGACTGCGAACGTTGCACAGTAGCAGTCACACACCGGTAGTGATCCCATTAGTTCATCTTGCCCTGCATGGATTTGTAATATCATTTATTTGTTCGACATTTCATGACCTTTTGTATGAAATACCTCTATTCTTACTTTTTCTTATGTACAGTAACAGTCATCACAGTCCAAGACAATGGTTGCACAAGCCTTTACCGTCGATTTGGATAAGCCTCTTGTATTTCAGGTAAATGTGCCCATATTTAATTTTGCACTGTTTTTTCAACTCTGAGTGCCTATTTGGCATATTGGCTTTATGTTTTAATAAAAGAATTGTGGTATAATTGGATTTTCCAATGGAATAAGTCAGTGTAGAGTACAGATGACCAAGAGTTTGTAGCTACAGGTGCTGTTAGTTCTTAAAGCACATTATTTGCTCATCCCCAAGATGTAGAGTACATATTTTTATGTATTAGTAAATGTAATTTATGATAGTTAAATTGGGATGCTGTAGAATTCCTTTGCTCATCCCCAAGATGTAGAGTACATATTTTTATGCATTAGTAAATGTAATTTATGATAGGTAAATTGGAATGCTGTAGAATTCCTTTGCTCATCCCCAGGATGTAGAGTACATATTTTTATGTATTAGTAAATGTAATTTATGATAGTTAAATTGGGATGCTGTAGAATTCCTTTGCTCATCCCCAAGATGTAGAGTAAATATTTTTATGTAGTACTAAATGTAATTTATGATAGTTAAATTGGGATGCTGTAGAATTCCTTTGCTCATCCCCAAATGTATCAGTAATCTTTATCATGACTGTTGCCTAATTCTTCTGTTCAAGCTTTGGTGTTTGGGTGCAGTTGAAATCCAGGCCTGCTCTTTGATTCTGTATTCAAATATTTGGGTGTCATTTTTCAGGTTGGTCATCTGGAGGAACAGTATCAAGACTGGGTTCACCAGCCAATTGTTAGCAAGGAGGGGCCACGGTTTTTTGCCAATGATGTATTGGAGGTGAACATTCTGTTTTTTCTGTTGCACTTCATCTATCTGAAATTTCGGACATTATGTTCTGATGAATGGCTCATTTCAGTTCTTAACACGTACGAAATGGTGGGCAGTTCCTCTCATTTGGTTGCCTGTTGTTTGCTGGTGCCTGAATACATCGATCCAAATGGGCCACACAGTTCCAGAAGTAGCGCTGATGGTTGTGGCAGGAATATTTATCTGGACACTGGTTGAATACGTGCTACATCGGTACCTGTTCCACATAGATACTAAAAGTTACTGGTAAGTTGTGCTCCCATTTACTGCTTAAGTCTAACAGATGAGACGACCATCTCCTGATCATAGCTGTTTTGGCATGGCAGGACAAACACGGCTCATTATCTTCTGCATGGATGCCATCACAAGCATCCAATGGATGGGCTTCGACTTGTATTTCCACCAACTGCCGCAGCCATCTTGTGCTATCCGGTAAATATAATCTTCCTTATTGTTAAAATATCAGGACTACACTGTTAGTGGCACCCAACAACTGAAGCATGGCAACACTTTTCCACGCTTGTTCTATACCGCTTTAGCCTTTTAGTTCCTGCCTGTACATGAAAGAGTGTTAGCCATTTGAACCGAGTTGGATGCCCTCTGTAGGATTGTGAAAGAACATGTATTTAACTTGCCATTTTGTTCTACCATGCTGTATTTATTTTTAATGTTGTTCTTGTGCTCTGTCCATCCAGTTCTGGAATTTTGTCAAGCTCTTCACAACTACAACTACCACTCCTGGCGTGTTTGGAGGTGGCCTGTTGGGTTACGTGATCTATGATTGCACACACTACTACCTGCATCACGCCCACCCTTCATTCGATCCAGCAAAATATCTCAAGGTGCTTATTATCTCATCCTGAAGCTTATCAAAGCACTCCCATCTCTTTGTACACTGACTAACATATTGTTTGTGCTGCACATCAGAAATACCATCTGAACCATCACTTCAGAATCCAAAACAAGGGCTTTGGAATAACATCAACCCTGTGGGACCATGTGTTTGGAACGCTGCCTTCAACGAAAACCGCCGGCAAGAGCTCTTGAGTTGTTGTACCGCCTTGCAGTGCCAGAATCAAGGTCAGGCTCGCACCCCATTCCCATGTTTCTACTCCCCTCATGCTACATTCCCATTCCATCACCGACCTCAGCCCGTGTGTCGACACAAGGTAGAGGAAGACTAATAAATACCACGTTGCTCACGCAGACTGTCCAATGGTTGATAACGGATTGAACGGACGGATGAACAAACAATTAATCGGAGACGTCACTGAAGTGCTTACATCCTCACTGATGTGTCGCGAATAGAGTGGTTCCAGACTTGAGCATATGTTGTCATGTGTACAGAGGTTTTTCTATCTAAATAGTATAGCACCAGCGTCGTTCATTTGTGGCTGTTGGTGGCCAGTATAATTTTTGGGACAAATTAAGTAATTGCATTGCTTGATATATTTGTAAGTTTCACCAGCTTTGCTAGTATTCAGCGAACCATTCGGTTTTCTTTCCATTGCCGGCCTTTCTTGCTTTCGACAAGCACCACCTGCAACTGGGGTGCATATGAAGAGCGAGACACGGTAGGGTTAGTTTGTTCTGTTACATTTCCCTCGGTTAAATTTTGTCTGAATTCAAACGGTTCAAGTGACTTGGTTAACCTTCGCACCTTCTTTTCAAGCACTGGAGGGTGTAACCGAGATCTTTTAGTCTATGTGAGACGTTGGGTCTCTACTGAACCGGACCATTTAAAATGAAAAATTTAACTGAAACTCATCGATGAGAATGAACAAGAGCTCCAACACAGCAAACCAAACTCGGCAGGAATGATCGAGGAGTGGCATTGGTGGCTGGACAAGGTCATCTTCAGGCAGGAAGTGCACTTCAAGCTGAAGCTCGAGCTCTTCTCCAGGTGGTGCAAATCACCTCAACAATGGGCTGTAAGTAAACGGTTCAAGTGATTATGATCTAGCGCCGCTAGCTGTTTTATTTAAGAAATAAAGGCCGTCAGGGGTAGCTTTTGAAAACTTCAGAATATCCATTGTATCAACATCATGTAGCACATGAACTAGCTGCGCGTGACACCATAGGTGATGGCGGTCGTCAGGGGTGCCCGTTAGTTTGCTTTTGGAAA